>NC_135497.1:374890496-375072996 GCF_052857255.1 Amblyomma americanum | reverse complement strand
CAGCGTGGTTACTAACAGAAAATGCAACAACCTCTGCAGCCGTAAATGTACAAGTCAATTTCTCGACAAACCACGAATTTCTAACAAACGCTAAGACCCCACCACCTCTGCCACAGGACCGACAGAGCGAGAAATACTGAAATCCCTGCAATACAAACCCATGAGACTCGAGCTCATTTACATTTATTTCAGTTAACATTACGGCGTCTAGATTTTTTGATGACTTGCATAAGTGGACGTTTAGAGAATCCCAATGCCTTCTAATGCTTCTGATATTTACATGTACGAGGTCTAGAACAGGTTTTGAGCGTGATGTCGTGAGGAAGCCATCTCTGTGTCCATTCCATTCAGCAAACGAGTCAAACTGATCATTCATTGCTATGGGAGTTTGCTAATATCATCCTCATGTTGAATCTTAAAAACAGCAGAGCCCTTCATTTTCCTCACGAAAACATGTCCATTTTTTGCCCAAGCATATTTGTACGACTTTGCCTTTGCAGCATTTTTAGCGAGCCACAGTAGTTTCTTTGTGTAGGATGTTAAGTTCTCATTTATGTAAATGTTGTTATCGCTCAGTGCATAGCGCTTCCGGAGCCAGAGTTCACGGTAGCTCATCGACTTGAATTTTACAAGAATTACTGAAACTTTGCCAACTCTGGCCGGCAGTCTATGCACAGCATCTATACATTCATCTATTTTTTCTGGGATTTCCAACTCACTCGCAAGCGACTTCAATTGAGCTACAAGGTCCTCGTTGTCAGTCTTCTCAATTCCATGCACCTCAATATTCTGTCGGCGAGAGTAGGCTTCTAGATTGTTCACTGTGGCTCTTAGTTCATTTATTACAATAGATTTCTCCGCCAGACTTTCCGCTTGTTCAATACAGAGCTTTTTTAATTCTGCAACCTGAGTGTTCTGGGTGACCAGCGATCTCTTAATTTCTTCGTAGTTTGACGAAAGAAGGTCAATTGACGCTTCAACGCCCTCAATGATTTTCCCTTGTTTGTCAATCTTCTCTAGTACAGAATCATTCTTTGCAGATTGATAGTGAATACTTTTATCAATTTGGTCCACACGCAAACGTATTTCAGACAGTTTACTATTGAGCACACGGATAGCGCGCAGCAGCTGGCTCCTGGTCGGTTCCTCCTTTTTTCCGCCATTGTCTGAATCAGACTCCTGTGAATCCTGTGACTTCAGCGTTAAGCAAGCTGAGCACACCCACTTCGATGTATCAAGTGTCTTCAAAACTTTCTTTTTCACACCTGAGCATTTGCCGGTGTGAAGCCGACAGCTACATTCACTGCAACTTGTACTATTGTCAGGCTGCACAGGTTTCGAGCGCACAAAGCACTGAGCATCTGGCGAAGCCATTGAAGCACAAAGCAAGGAGACAATCAGCAAACTGCAGTCCGACGAAGCGGTCAAAAGTACTGTCTATCGAGCAAGAAGAAAAGCTCTTACCTAGAACGATAAAGCGTGCGTCAGTAATCGAGCCCACATTCCGTCGGACTGCAATCCGCCGATCGTCGGTAGCAGCTTAAATAGCGTGGCTCCTGACGCCGCCCATGTCGCCGTCCCACGTGGCTTGCCGTCGGTTCCTCGGAAGCGCCACAGTGCAACTGTCGAACGCAGCTGAGGCCAGGCAATCTTCATGTATCCGTCAGCAGGCAGCCAAGGCTTTCATCTTCTTGTTCTTGATAATCTAGAACGATAAAGCGTGCGTCAGTAATCGAGCCCACACTCCGTCGGACTGCAATCCGCCGATCGTCGGTAGCAGATTAAATAGCGTGGCTCCTGACGCTGCCCATGTCGCCGTCCCACGTGGCTTGCAGTCGGTTCCTCGGAAGCGCCACAGTGAAACTGTCGAACGCAGGTGAGGCCAGGCAACCTTCATGTATCTGTCAGCAGGCAGCCTAGGCTTTCATCTTCTTGTTCTTGATAATCTAGAACGATAAAGCGTGCGTTAGTAATAGTAATCGAGCCCACACTCCGTCGGACTGCAATCCGCCGATCGTCGGTAGCAGCTTAAATAGCGGGGCTCCTGACGCTGCCCATGTCGCCGTCCCACGTGGCTTGCAGTCGGTTCCTCGGAAGCGCCACAGTGAAACTGTCGAACGCAGCTGAGGCCAGGCAACCTTCATGTATCTGTCAGCAGGCAGCCTAGGCTTTCATCTTCTTGTTCTTGATAATCTAGAACGATAAAGCGTGCGTCAGTAATCGAGCCCACACTCCGTCGTATATATATATATATATATATATATATATATATATATATATATATATATATATATATATATATATATAAAGAAAATCTTTCCCATTGCTTTTTTCTCTTTTCGCTTTGACAAATTCCTGCCAATGTGAAGTTGAAGTGGGATCTTGGTTTCCACTGTAATCAGAAAAATTTGGTGATCTTGAAGCGCCTCATGAACCGTGACACTGTTTGTTGTTGATTTTGCTCACGATCCCTTTCGATCAGAAGATCAGCGGTACGAAAGTGGATGTGTGCACAATGCTATTGTTGCAGAGCAGCTTGTGAACTCTGCTTTGTTGGTGTTAAGTGGTTATTCAGCAGCACTCCCTTGGACAGCCGCACCAGTTTGTTTAACAACACAATTTCGAAGCCTTGAGAAGGAGATGTCAGAATGCACATGCACCCTGCTACCTTCATTTGCCTGTGACTGCTTGCTACGGACGTGATTACTTGTCTGCTGAGTGACGGCGATGGCGAGCACAATCAGCTGTGTATCGACAGTGTAGAACGCTTCCCAGATTTCCTTAATCGTCCTTACATTTTACACTACCAAAAATTTATTTGCAGACATATAGACGCATATTTGCACATTCACCAGTGATCAGCTAGGTTTCCTGGCCCACTTATCCTTTCACATTTGTGTGGTCACGACAGTACCATTCCTGCACAGATTAAAGGCTACAATAACAAGGCTTATTTCAGCTCTTTGAAATGTGCTAAGCATTGTTGCATGGTGGTTGGTTCTGCAATACCGACGTTGCCCTGTTTCTGAGAGTCCTGCAGTATCAATGGAACCGTTGGCCTGCCAAGGCAAAGACCACATTTAAATTGAACCCGTTCCTTTACTTGAATGAAATGGCTGTCGCTGCTTGCATTAGCAGATTCCCCACGTTGCACCGGCGCCTAGTTCTGATCTTGCCCGCTGCGCATGCCTTAATCAGGAGTGTTGCATTTTTCTTTTCTTCTGCGGTGTACTCAGTATAAAAAGTGCTAACCTGGCATTGCAGGCGGCGGGTAGGTATATGTGAGGTTATAATATAAGCAAGCGATTCTGTTGTTTTAATTTTAAGCAGGTTATTTCATTTTGTGCAATGAGCAATCCAAGCCAGGATGTGAGTCGCCGAGCCCTGACAGGGATTTTTACACTAGAAAGAGAAACTCTTTGGCAACCAGAAAATGTGTGAGCTGGTTAGAAGTCAGTGTGCCTGGCAGTCCACGGGTTAGCATAACAGTCTATGCAGTCAGTGGGGCAAGCATTGTGATGGCAATTCCAGTGTGCAAGAAAGGTATATGATTCAGGCAGCATTCGATTTATCTGCTCAAATCCAAAGTTTTAAGTTTTTCCCCTCTGCACATTAATGGGACAAGAATACAGCCGCAAGCATTTTCACTCTGTCCACTATGATCAGCAAGTTTCTATGTTAGCAGAGCGTGAGTGCATTGAAAAACGTTTTTTCCCCAGAAACACTGCTACTAGTTTGAGTCCATATTAACGAGTACTGCACTAATGAGGAATGGTTGTATATGTGAAAGTATGGTTATTTTTTTTAGTTCTGATGATGACGCAAGCAATTAATCTGTGTTATTTTGAATATGAGACTAAAGAAGTACATTTATCTTGCAAATTATGAAGATGATTGGAAGGATGTGTTGTATGGCACAGCAGTTTGTTGGTTGAAGAATAGCGATTGGCTTTACCTGACACCACTTAAAACAGCAGACTGCAAAATGAGCCCTGTAGAGCTGGTAAAGGTATTTTAGGAACAAAGTCGACAGAAAACAGCACCACTGCACATAGTAGCACTTCTTGCTCTGTTGTCCTCGTCCCTTAGCGCAGTTTCGACATGCAAACTTACCGCCGGTTCACTCGACAGTACATTCGTACTAAGTTTTGTGAAATTTGTAGCAAACGTCAACAGGACAGGGAGCATGGTGTACGCATATCTAGTGCATACTGTGCAGATAGCTTCCTGCCTCATCATAGCTTGGCCCCTCTATGTTTCTTACCCATCATTACCCAGCACCTATGGCCCTATTTATGCCATTGTCATGTGCTGCAAATTACCAAACACATTTTGCGCTCTTGCCCTGCTAGATTGTTTTGGCCCATTAAGTTGTTTCATCCAAATTGGCAAGCTTTTAGAAAACATTCCTGCAATAGCCAACTTGCTCTTGTTCTTCACGACATGCACCTTGACTGCAATATCCCCCGATGCTTTTCTTCTTGGCTTTGAAAAAGCATGTGATTCGCTTATTTATGTATGGCTTTTTTTGTTGTGCTTTAACTTGTATCCAATAGCTCTAAACTGGATCCAAGCCAGCCGTCGGCAGATTTCCCTTGCCAATTCTTAAGCATCCTGCCTTTTCCTGCAGTCTTGGATGTCCCCCAAGGCATTGCCCTTGAGCCTCAGCTTTTTACTACCTACATTATGGCTTTCCCTTCAGTGTTACATTCTTTCACTGATGGCTATATTAAGGAATCTGCCATCTTGCAATAAATACCCATGTTTTAGATCTCCAAAAAAAACATTTTTCGTGCTCTAGAATGGCCTGTTTGCTAATATTACTAAGAATGCACTCATATTTTTTTTTATTGTCAGCAAAAATACATTTTGCCTACTTATAAGGCCTTACCGAGAAAGGTATATTCACTGGATACTGGTTGAAACACTCAGCCATTCACATGGCTCGCAACGTAGCATGGTCTCACCTCATAATGCTTGTATGCCCTCCCATAGCCTAGGATATTTACACCATAACATGTACTTAGCATCGCCGTCTTCCAAGTTACTTGCGTTCAGATCCCCTGTGTGGAATCACCTTGGGCGTTCTAATGGCGCATGGCACAAACCGAACTTAACTAAAATCCTAGAATGAGTTCAGATCTGAGCCCTTGTTTTATTTTTTCAGACTTTTGTTGAAGCTCCAGTTTCACAGCACCTAAGGCGAATCTTCAAATTTCTTCATGTCGTGCAGAAACTGCAGGTTTTTTTTAACTCTTTACCGTCACATAAGCAACTACTCCGTTCTGACTCATGTTTCCTTCTGCACTAGCTGCACTAGTACTGCTGTGCCTTAATTAGCTCATGCTACTGCATTTCAAGGTTGATTTTTGTTTTTGCCACTAAAGGCTGGAATGGCCTTCCACCTCACAAGGCTTACTAACCTCTTGTCCTTTGAGCTGGTCACTGCAGAAATCCACCCAGTAAATGATGATGTTCATCCATTGATCAAAGTGATTCCCCAAGGCAATGAATATTTGTAATAAGGGAGAAAATACCCAATAATGTCCACCCAAGAGCGGCCATAAGGCCACAAAGAAGAGCTACAAAGCTTTCTTTTGTAGCCGTATGGCTGCGCTTGGATGCTAATGGTTGATTACTTCTGCAGAAAGCTGACCACTAAAGTACTGTCATTTAGTACTGTTTAGGTATAATAAATGTTAAAATAAATTGTCCTAATGAAGTGCTTAGTCGCTTGCTCAGCTCGGCAAGCCAATGCAATGTTCTCTTACAAGTAAGAACTTTCCTCACAATCTATTTCAAGTAATATTGGGGCACATTTACGCTAACTTGCACACTGTGCACAAGCTAGGTCTAGCCAACTGAACCTGTGCACTCAAAAGCTAAGCATGCATTATTGTGCCTATCTAGGTCAGATTTTTCTTGGTTTCTCTCTTATAGTCTCTTCAGCTAAGCAACACACCGCCTTCATAACATGGCTCAGTGAGAATGCTACGAATGCATGTTTATGCATGTGACTTTTATATATTCAGGATAGTGTTAACAGGGCTGTTGGTTCATCTTGAACACAAAAGCTGTCAACTTCAGTTTGCAGCAGAGACACCAGTAAAGACAGAAGTCGTCACTGCTTTTCTGTTTCTTTTCGGCTTTCTTCGGCCTAACTTTAAATTGGTCTTTTCCAAGTTTCTGATGCCTATCCATGCCTCAATTAATTTCTTTCTTTGAAAACCAGACTGGCAGTGAAATAGGTATATTTTGCTGAAAATGTTGATAGTCGGAAACTAATAGCACACTCTAAAATTCAACACATGTTGAGTGGTATAAACATCAGTTAACAGTAAGCAATGCTCACTTTTGCTAGCTAGATTGTGAACTGGTCACCTTTACATTCAATCAGTCTACATTTTACTAATGAGTGAAAATAACTCTTAAACATTGCTTTAAAGTTGTATCAGAGAAAATACGCATATATGCCTGTCACATACTTAAATGGCTCAATTTTTATTTCATTTTATTGTGCAACATCATAGACCTCATACTGGAAATCCAAGTTTACAAATTCTGCTTGAGATGTTGGTGTTTGCTCGAGATAACCAGATTATAGGGTCATTGTATCCTGTTTCCCTGACTGTACAAAGTATTCTTTCCCAGCCTAAGCCAGGAGCCATACAATGTAAACCGTCCAAATTGGTTCTTGCATTTCCTCTACCTGTAATCCACTTCACTGGCTCCCACATCTCATTATGTTTATAGTAATAGAAAGACATGTGTAGACTTTTACGCAATACAAAGGCACCCACATTGTTTTCCACTCACAGCGACATTTGAGAATGCTTTGGAGTTGCACAGAGTATATGCCAGCTTATTTTGTACATGGCAACAATGACATGGCCTTCAGCAGAACTTCCCATACTTGTTTTCAATGGTGTAGTCTTACTTGTGCAACGGCAATATCAGCTCATGAAGATATGCTAAAGGACTACCTGATGGCCCACTGTCTCTGTGGAGAACAAAGCGCCTTGCACTACAGCCAAGTGATTCAATTCAATTCAATTCTATTTATTTTCCAGAAAATTCTGGCTGCTGCCTGGACTAAAAGCTGTTGGTATACAGCTTGACGAGGCCCAGGCAGCCGTTACAAGGCATAGAAGCAGACTTTGTTGGGAACATTTACATACACACACAATAAAACGAACACATAGTCAGGTTACAGTTTTCACAAAAAACAGGACAGCCAGAAAGCACAAAATCATCAATAAATTACAATAGGGAAATACAGAATAACATATTTACATAAGATACAAGGGAGCAGCTGTACTTGGGCGCGAATTATACGTCAGGAATTATTTTTGAAGAAATAATTCACGCAATGCTTTCTTAGTAGGGTTATTTATGTCTTTATATCTATTTAAAATTACTGGAAGATTGTGCTGTAGTGCTTGGAACTTATAGTCAGTGCGAAAATGGGGAACTAACCAAGTGTCTGTGTTGCGAGTATTAACTGTGTGATCGTTCTGTTTCAGTAGCGCAGTACCTTCTATCATAGACCTAAAGGATGACGACAGATGAAATGAAAGCAATATTCGGAATTCATACATACTTTGAATTTTTAACACACTGAATGTTTCAAAAGCTTGCCGTGTGTGGCTTAGGTAATCAAGATTGGCAATGTGACGTATAGCTTTCTTTTGCAGAAGGTAAATTTTTTCTAGGTTGGTCTTAGTTGTTGTCAACCAGATTAATGAGCAATAGCTTATTGGCGAGACAAATAATGCATTATATATTTGTAGCTTTATTTTACCAGGAAGGAACGCGCGGCAACGAGCAATTGCACCTGTTACCAACGAGAGGTTTTTTATTATCTTCTCAACATGCGAATCCCATGTAAGGTGTGAAGAAAATGTTACACCTAGTATGGTGTGTTCGTGAACAATTTCAATTTCTTCACCACCACAAATGATCTTTTTTTCTAGACGAAAATTTTTGTTTCTTGCACAAAATAACATAACTTTCGTTTTTGCAGGATTAATTTTTAGTAGATTAATATCAGACCATTCACGAAGCCGATTAAGAAGTTGATTACACTTGGTGACTAGTTCATTCACATCAGGACCAGAGAACAAAATCGTGCAGTCATCAGCGTAAATAATGAATTTTAAACCTTGGCCAATGTTCACAATACTGTTTAAATAGACATTAAATAGCAGAGGGCCTAGTACACTTCCCTGAGGTACGCCTCTGATTATAGGTAGTAGAGATGATTGGTGGTTTCGAATATATACACACTGTTGCCTGTCAGCTAAGTAAGATTTTATTAAAGATAAAGGGTTGCCACGAATCCCATAGACTGAGAGCTTATGAGTTAGGATACCATGATCAAGGGAATCAAAAGCCTTACTAAAGTCTATAAAGAGGCCAAGGGTTATTAGTTTCATTTGTATATTTTGCAGCACGTGTTCCTTTAACCCCAATAAAGCCAGCTCAGTTGAACGTCCTTTTCTGAAGCCGAATTGTGCATCAGAAATGAGATGATTCTTCTCAAAGAATTGGTTAAAACGATAGTGCAATATCTTTTCGAAACCTTTAGCAAACGTAGGTATTATTGATATTGGACGATAATTTTTTGGTAAGATTTTATTGCCTCCTTTATATATAACTGACACTCTAGACTTCTTCATTGCAGCGGGAAATTCTCCTGATTCAATAGATAGGTGGAAAATATATGTAAGTGGAGCAGTTATGTACTCTAAAATATACTTAATGGGTTTAATTTGGATATTATCAATATCAAGCGCATGTCTAAGCCCCTTTGCAGCCACACAGTGCTATTTCTATTTTGGCTTTAATAATGGACTGAAAAACAACAAAATAAGTCACTATTGTTACATTGTCAGTGTTCTGTAAAATGTAGAACTGCTTTAATTAGAACTGATTTTACCTAGCTGTTCCAAACAACTGGAAAAGTCATAATTTCTCATGTGCATTTGCATTTTGCGTTTGACAGCAGTGTGCTGAAATGTGAATTTTTAATGCATACACAGTTCAGACACACACACACACAACTTATATATTGAATAAGCATGCATGTCTTTTGCTTTAGCAGTCAGTTGGCTGTAGGTAGTAGTTGGGGGGGGGGGGGGTTGTTTACATATTAAAATGACAACTGTGCAAAAGACAGGCCAACAGTCGGCCGATTCGGTCTGCCAAAACCATGTCATCGTGATGTCTGGCTCTATGTCACACTGCGCCGACGAAAACAGTCGGTCGACTGTCGGCGTCGGCGCCACGTCTCCCACAAGACGGCAGTTGGCCGATGGTTCGCCATCTACCATATGTCACACTAGCGAGATAACGTGCGAGACCTCCCGCCGACTTGGCCCTTTCTCGTTCTCACTCTTCTTTTGTCATTTCCTGTTATGCGAAATTCATGGGCCGGGCCGCTTCATTTTTAACTCTTTTAAATAAATCCCACCATAGTAAAACAAACTCTTAACACTCGTGATTATGAACCTAGATTGAGTGCAGCCCAGCACTGAGCGGCACTTATTGCTGGGTCAGAAGGGCATGGCTCGAAAAATAAATCGAGTCGCTCGCGGGTAAACAAGACGGGAGAGATTATTTAAAACTAAAATAATAAAAAACTGACTACGCGGATTCGAACTAGGAACCTCTGTAATGCCAAGCTACTGCTACACCCACGACGCCATTGAGAACAGAGCATTTCGTTGTTTTCAGAGGTGCTGATAAGAAGCACTCAGCAGTGAGACACTCGCGACAGAAGTAAAAAGCAGGCGACCCATGTGCGAAAACTCGGCCGGCGCGCTGCACCGGTCGCTGCCTGCGAATTGCAGCCCCAATGCAAGCAGGGACACAAAGAGCAGCAAGCAGCGCTGCGCCGCTCGACTCAAGCACTCGAGCTCAAAGCGTACGCTTTGCCACTCGCAGCGGTCTGATTACTGCTTGGCTTGGTGTTGATGTTCGCACCATAAAAGACAAAATAGCCATATTATCAGAAAGACCGCCTGCTACACACGAGCAGCGACAAAGCATGCTTGCGCCAGTAGCGAGATTTCGGCAACGGCACCGCCTGCGGACGCGCCAGGCGACGAACTGCGCTGCTGCCTGGCGCAGCACACGCCGCTTCGCGAGTAGCCTGCGCTATATTATCTCTTAATATCGCTTTGCTGTTAACAGTATAATCTCACCATAAACTAAAATTATGGTCAATTTCCGCGACACCTTCGACTGCGGAGCCAGCGGACCGCTGCGGGCGACAGGCGAGCCGGACCGCAACGGCGGGCCAGCGGCAGCTTGCGAGGCGATTCTGGCGAGAAATTTTGCTCGTATCAAAGTTGTTGCTTTTACCAGCAACTCGGTGTTGATCAACGATCCTCAGGAATGATACATTTGGCACATTTCTCTGTCTCAGCGTTTGCTGCTTCCGTCAAAAACAATCTTAAGCTGATTTTTATTACGGCGGCGGACGGGATCCAGGCTGGCCTGCCGGCGAGCAGGCTGGGTTTACTTCACGTACGTTCGCACCAAAAAAGACAAAACAGCCATGCTATCAGAAAGGCCGCCTGCTATATTCGAGCAACGACAGCATGCCTGTGCAACAGCCGCGCTTTCGTCAACGACGCCGCCTGCGGGAGCGCCAGTGCAACGAACTGCGCTGCTTCCCGGCTGCCGTGCTCGTCGCTAAGCCTAGCTGGTTTCGCATCGATGCCGCAGCTCAGGACGCTTTGGAACTAGCCAGCGCCGTAATAAACTTCTCTAGTCACCCCTTTACTGCCAACCTGTCACATAATAAATGCTCGATTCCCGCGACGCCTTCAGCAGCGGATCTAGCAGACGTCAGGCGAGCCGCACGAAGCAGCTGCAGCAGCAGCAGCAGGCGGCTGAAATTTGCTTGTATCGTAGTTATCACTTCAACCAGCACCTTGGCATTGGCCAACGATCCTCAGTAATGATACTTTTTTGGACATTCATCTATCCCAGAGCTTGTTATGAACGTAAACAAACATCACTATAGCGGAATCGTGTCCGTGTCTGGTGAATGTTTTAGATCGGCGACCGATCTCGCGCCGACACGGTCGGCAGACTGGGTTTGTCGGCGTCGCGGGCGTCAAAGCACGTCACACTACGAAGACATCTGGTCGTCGGACGCGTTGGTGTCGTTGTCGGCCTAGTGTGACAGCTTGGTCTGCCACAGACACGGTGTGCCGACCCGGTCGGCCAATCATCGGTGTCGTTGTCGTGTCTTCATCGGCGTCGTGTCGGGCTAGTGTGACAGCCCCGAGAGGCTGCGAGTGCCATTATTTTTTCTCGGTCAGCAGTGCAAAAACACTGCAGTGTGCAATTTTGAATAACTGGCTAAAATATTAAGCATGCAATCTGAACTATTTGAAAAATGTGATTATCCCGGTTATAATTACGGTCGGTTGATAGCAGCCTGTACTGTGACCTGAACCTATCGAGAATTCGCAATAAGAATCGCGTCGTTGTTCTGAAATCCTGAGGGTAGCCTAACTTTCAGAGGGGGCAGCCTTCTGTTATTCTGGCAAATCGTCGACCGTTACATGTGAAAACATCGCGATCGAACCAGGAGGAGTTCGAGATCGCGATGTGACGCGCTTTTCGGACTCTTGGATATAAATGGTCCACATGTCGTTTCCCACACATATCACAGCCGATCACGATTGTACCTTCGACGAAAATCCTGCGGCAAAAAAAAAAGCGTTGACGGAACGGATGTCTCGAGTACGCCGCAATTAATACGGGCTATTCCTACTGCAAGATATCTGCGTGTTTTTCTACAAGCATGCATGCCTGTACCGCCGCACGCGATTAGACGCTTTGAAGCTCAGCCCCTCCCTACAGAGCGCGGTCTCTCGCAAAGACGCGTAACACCATTATTGGATCCATGTTAGAATATGCCTTCATAATCTGGAATCCCTTCACTAGAGCTGACACTGCTAGAGTCCAAAAGGAAGTAGTGTAGCTTATTGATAAAGCATATAGTCGTGCCTCTATCACTTAGCTTCTTAATCAAAGTGGTTTGCTTCCAGTCTCTCACAGAAACTACATCTGTCGTTTAAAATTACTTTTTCAGTTAAGCAAAGCCAAAACAGTATTAACGCATCCAATATTATATCATCCTCCTCTGGATATAACACAAGACCACGGCACGATTTTGCAGTAACACCACTGGACGCACGAATTAACTCCTGTATTTATTCCTATTTCCCCAGAACGGTTACCCACTGGAATAATATAGCTAATGATGCAGTGACACAAACCCCACTAAAAATGTTTCAAACCCATTTTTGATTTCCTTTCATCTTTGTATTTTATTCTATTATTCGTATTTTTGTCATTTTCATTATTGTTCTTCACGTTTTTGTTTTTTATAATTTCAGAGGTCTTGCAGTTTCCAGCCTTATTTTACATATTGTCTGCCCCTCCTGCTGAGGTCTTTTTAAAAGGATATCAGGATCAATAAAAACAGCAAACGTATTTTTTGTAAGTTCGTTTAGATGTCTGCAAGTGCTCATTTCCGGCTCTGTAACAGCCCGCTCGACCGGAACAGTATTGTAAATAAAAAAAAATAAACAAACACAAAACCGTAGGGTTCCATCTTGCTTTGCCACGAGAACAGGCGACACCCGTGAGCTCGTCGACGACTGTATGACGTCGTCCTGCAGCCCATAATTCACTTGCTGCAGAAAATGCACCCCGTTCTTTCGAAGAGGCCCGTTAAGGCGGCTGACGTAGTGGGCTCTGACTTTCGGCGACTACAATTCGGTGATTTGTAAGTAGTGTAGGTAAAACAGTCGCGGAAAGAGTCTGTAATTCCCTCCAGGCAGGTTTCTGATTAATCATCCCAGTAAAAAAGCACGTCAGAGTCTTGCCCAAAACACGACAAAATGTTTTGTCATTCTGTCGAAATGACACGTTTTTCTGTAGCACTGTAGTATTCTTCTGTAGTTCTTTCGCTACGGAAAGGGACAGCAAATGCTACCAATACTTTTGTTGTTACTACAAGTTCAAGGCCAAAACTGTTATTTTTCAAGCTAAGAAACCAACGATCTAACGAAGACCAGTGGCTGCTCTTCAAGCATAAACTGGCCGCCACGGAAGCTCACTGGTTATGGCGCTCGGCTGCTGATCCGAAAGACGCGGGTTTGATCCCAGCAGCAGATGTCGCATTTCGATGTAGGCGAAATTCTAGATACCAGTTTACTGTGCGATATCAGTGCACGTTAAAGAACCACAGGTGGTCGAAATTTCCAGTGCCCTTCATTACGGCATCCATCAAAGCCTGAGTCGCTTTGGGACGTTAAACCCCCATAAACCATAAACTGTCTGCACTGATAGAGAAGCATATTCCTCTCATTAGAATAGCTAATGACACAACTAAGCCATGGTTCAACAGGGCCCTTTCTCGATTACGAAATAAAGCGAAGCGCCTATACAGAAAAGCTAAATATGCTCCCTCTCCACCCTCGTTGGAAAGGCATAAATGTTGTTTGAAAATATACTGTTCTGCTATTACTGCTGCTAAAATCAAATACTTTACTCGTGATCTCCCGTCGCTATTTCAGACTGATCCTAAGAAGTTTTGCCGAAATATATCTCCCGAAAGTACACAAGACCTCATGCAACTACGCACTATTGATGACTTGCCGCTAGCTGACACTGAATGTCCAACCGCGTTTAGCAGAATTTTTGCATCAGTGTTTACTAAAAAAAGATCATTCCAGTATGCCAATTGTTCCCGATTCTCACTACCTATTCATGGAGCCCATCAGTTTTAGTGCTGAGGGCATTGCATGACTAACTGAAAATCTAGTTATCCTCACCTGCCGAAGTGGACAATATAAACTCCAAAATTCTTAAAAACGCCATTCAATTTCGAGCCACATTTCGTGCCATGTATTTTAGCAATCACTACCTTCCAGAGAACTATCCACTGACTGCAATGCAGCCAAGGTCATCTCTCTCTTCAAAACGGGTAACAAAAAGTCGCCTGCTAACTATCGGCCTATTTCGTTAACATGCATATGCTGTTAAATGACTTGAACATATTAGAGCTTCTCACATTTACAACCATCTGGAACGAAGTGACGTTTATTTTCAAATCAGATTGGTTTAGGAAAGGCTACTCGTGAGCTACCCAGTTATTTGAGTTTACTATTGACTTTCATTTTAACAAGGATGATGACCAGCAAATAGACTGCATTTTTTTTAGATTTATCAAAAGAATTTGACAGCGTAGCACACGGCCGGCTGTTAACTAAATTATCTACTCTTTCTCTTGATTCTCTCACATTATTTTGGCTTCGAAACCTTTTCTCTCATTAGGTCAACAATTCACAGTTGTCAACGGCTCTTCCATGCCACTGTGTGACGTAACATCAGGCGTACCGCAGTGAAGGGTACTTGGACCATTACTTTCCAATTTAATATTAATGACCTTCCCAATAACATTTCATCCCCTTTACGACTTTTCGCAGATTACTGTGCTGTTGATCGTACGATCACTTCAGAGATTGCCCACCTGCCCGTTCAAAGTGTCTTGACGCTATTGTTGATTGGTGTAAAAAGAGGCACATGATTCTGAACCGTAATGAATGTAAATCAGTGAGTTTTAGCCGGAAGCATGTTATTTCTAACTTCAACTACTCTTTAAAAAACACCTTTCTATCCCCGGTTATGTCGTACAAATACCACGGAATTCGCACCAAATCTTTCATTCTCTTCTCACATTTAAACAGTCTGCAACAAGGCATCGCGGATGTTAGGTTTGATACGCCGAAAATTTCGAAACCCGCCTAGCTCCGTTGGCAAGCTCGCATATCTTACATCTGTTCGCCAACAGTCGGAATTCGTCCCACCTATATGGTCTCCTCATCATAAATATCTAATAGAAATGCTTGAGTCCGTTAAAAGCAGAGCTTCCCGGTACCTTTTTAGCAATTATAGTCCCCTCGCCAGTGTCTCCTAGCTTAAAAACCTTAATGATATACAGATGCTTGGCATTCTTCGTTCAATTTCTCTTCTGTGTTTTTTTCGTATATATGTTTACCCCTGTCCTTCGTTTTTGCACTGAAATCACCTCCCCGCTGTTCGCAGCGCTTACATAATTAACTCAGCTTCAACGGGATATATGACAAAACCCAGTAATTTAATTCAACTGCGTTACGTAGAGCAAATAAGCTCTGGATTGACCCTCTCGACACCATAATTTTTCACTGATCCTGGAAGTTTAAAAACCACCTATGAGTACATTTTTCGCATTAGTATTGCTCCAAATATTGTACTACGGTTCCAGTTGTTCTTAATGTTGTTTTCCGATGTACCACTGCTTATGTTGCACCTGGTTGCTGCTTTTTCGTATTATTCGTGTTTTTATCTTTGTTCTTATTCTTCTATTTTTGTCTTTAATGTCATTTTAACACAGTTTTTGTGAACTTTGTGTTCCTTTCGTGTATTTGCCTTGTACCGCCTCCGTTGTACCAATATTATGGTTTAATATTTCTGTATATTTCCTTTATTTGATATGCCCCTCGCCCAGTGCTCTTCAGAGCCGGTGAGGTGTAAACAAATAAATAAATGAGGAAATATCTGTTGGGACGGCATGCAATTTTCGGTTGTGTTTTTCGACATGGAGGAGGGTCGGGCTCAAGTCAATTTTAGTGGCAGCAGTCATTTCTTCTACTGATTTCGTGGTTTCGGACAACGGGCACTGTCCGGCGCGTTCGCCGGCGGGTTCTTTTCACTGCCGGGCAGCCAAGCCATTTGTTGACCATTCAGCTACGGGGGGAAGCGAAATTTAAAAATTTGAGTAGGCATAGCCACAAGTTGTTTTCGCCGCACGAGCATTGGAGGTTAGAGCGCTTGACCCTGACTAGCCGGTCGTTGCCAATACCTGGCATACCGATTGCAAGACTTTAAGGCGAAACTAAAACGCCGAAGGCGCCATTGTCAAGGGTGGGTATTATACTATGAATGCTGACTACCACGAAAAAAAATTGCGCCATCAGTGCTCTCATGAACGAAGCACTTCAAGAAGCTTTACTTACGTTGTCCAACGCCAATAATGCATGTTCGCGAACCAGACTAAGTTATAATTTTTGGACACGCCACTACAGCCATGGAAAAGCTAGCCTGAAACGCTGAAGCGGGGACCAAAAACTGCAGGTGACTCAGTGCAGCCACGAGAACATGAACCAACAAGGAGAGTGTTGCCTGCAGCTAATTTCTAGTGGCATGAGCTTGCGGTAAAATCTCATGCAAAGACATTACTGAAGGCATTAGGGAAGCGAAGCGCCACAGAAAGTTTCACGGTAATAGAAGAATCTCAAGCGCCAGTCGTAGCAATGTCACAATATGGCGCATCAAAAGCATGCCCTTGACCTGCTTAACACAGGTTATGGCGATAGAGGCGAGCTAATCTTCACTCTCATTATCGGTTCATGTTCTCCTAGCTGCACGGCGTGAAAGGTAGTTGTCGTCGCCCCTTCGTCATTTCAGGTTATCCTGTCGATGACTGTGAAAGCTTCAAATGTTCATTGGTTTGCCAATCTGCTTCTAGTCTTCTACTTTTCGGAAATATTCGCGTGATAAATATACTTAAAATAAACATCTTCTTATCTGCTGTGAATCACTACTGTTTTTTCAGGGCACAGCTAATATTATAGTTATGTTGCAAGAATTTCCCTAAATCATCTTTTACCGTTTGCCTGAGTCACTATTAAATTAAGTTGTAGTTTGGTTTTGCTTTCACACTGGACGTCTAATTACGGCCAGGGTAAGTTATGGAGCACTTAAATGCAGTTCAGTTATGTCTGTATGTTGCAGAATAAGTTGTAGAAGACACTGCCAGATCACTCGCTCGTGTTTCAGAATATTTATTGGCGTGTAAAACCAAAGAGAAAGGAAAAACAAAAGAACTCATGGTGATGTCATCGACGATCGCATGAGATACTCGCGTCAGCTAAGAATAGATCGCGTGTAACTTTGAGTTGTTCATGCGGTGTGTGAGTGACGTACAACACTGTTTACGGGCTGCCCAGATTTAAACGTGGAGAGGTGTATTTACTCGCTTCCTTAAAGAGGTCAGGAGTACCACACGGTTAACTTCAAGACTTTGTTTACTTGTGCTTAAACCAGTCATATTAGAAGGAGGCTTTCCACCGTCTTATAAAAGTTCCTCCGAAACTTTGATCTGGACTTAGGAAGGTGACTGCAGCAGCTGATGACTATTGTGGGGGATTGTGTGCATGGAGACGTAGATTCGTCAGGTGAGAGATCTGTTCCTCAAATTCCCGGTCTAATTTAACATGTATCGCGACGGTGGAGCAAATGCCGGAAAATTAATCGCAAGACGTATCCCACCAATAGCTTTCAACATCCTCAACTGAACTTGAACTCGCATGTAACTTTTATTATGTTCTCTTTCGTATGTAAGGTTAACAGTGTGGGGACCTGCCCTGCAGCCCCCTGTTTGCTTTCCCGCGAGGCACCGCGCAGCGGCAGTCTCACCTCGAGGATGAACGCATTCCCTTGTCAGTTAAATTAACTGGCAAGAGAGGGCGCCAGCATCGCTGCGCGGGAGACTGCCAAAGCCCGCGCGAGGGAGAGGGGGCATGGGGGTCTTCGGCTGGGATCATCGGCGCGAGCGGACGTGTCGCTCGCGGCGCCGCTCTTCGCCGGAGGGGCGAGGAAGCGACGGGGAGACAGGCTCCCGTACTCGTCCCGTCCGGCCTTCGGAGTATATATCCCTTGCCCTAGCGCGGGCGAACTTTCGCTCGGAACCTTGCTGGTGAGTCGGACGACCTAGATTCATTAGTATACCTTGTTGCTAGCTGGCGTTATTGTTGCTGTAGCAATAAATGCCTGTTTGTGTCAGCCAGTGGTCGTTCCTTTGTTCCCTCAGAGCAAGGCCCGCCGTGGTCGGCGAGCGCTCGGTAGCGTACGCGATCACGGGGTGGGGTCCGGGCGGCTTTGAACCGTGTAAGCCGCGATTGAGTGGGGAGAACGTACTTATCTCCCCAAGTCAATCACCACATCTGGCAGCCCAACGTGGGGCCTGCTCTTGGAACATTGGACGACTGTCGGTTTGGTTCGAGGAACGTTCCTTGTCCGGACTTGACAAGTGCTAGGCCTGGAGTGAATTTTGTTCTCTAGGACATGCGGCATGCTTTCTTGAGTGCGAGGTGTATTGCGCTGCAGCATGTTTGAACTTTTCGACATGCTCATCACATTTTTCCCTGGAGTTTCTTCGCGAGAATGACTTGGTTCGAATCGAGGGAGCGCGAGGCCTAGCGCCCGCGGAGTCGCCGAGCCCGAAGCGAGTGAGTACTGAAGCCACGTGGGTGGTCCGAGTTTCTGTATGGACCTCCTTCACCCCGCGACGTCACGAAGATGCGGTGGCGCTGATGTTAGCAGCGACTTTCGCATGGTAGGCAAAACAGGTTCCGCTTGCCAGTGCCTACCGCAGCTGCCGCAGTTACCGGCGGCTGCTTCAAGCCTGTGCACTGCAGAAGCAGCATATATTGACCAGCTGCGTCACTGCTGGATCCGTGTAGTAGCATAAAAAATATTAAATTAGCCTCGATAGGTTTCTCGCGCATAAATGCCGCATTCGGAAACGGGCTAACAGGCATTGGGCCACGGTAGTAAAGCGCGAAGTCTGGGAGTCGATAGGCACTGCCACTCAATGCACTTAATAGCATGCAAGTTACTGCGTTCATTCACCTGAACTTCAGGATAGTAGGCTGATAATTGCTCAAAGAAAAAAAGACATGTAGCTGCACACGTACTTATCACGTTGAGCCGGAATGCACGGGGCGCCGACAGGTTCACTCGCCCCCAAGGAATGCGTTTTTTTTGTTAATAGCACATCATGTTTAAATGGCGCGTTTTGTGACATTTAATATTTACTTGAAACTGTTTCTTGATATGACGAAGACGTAATTATTTCATTCGAGTAGAAAGAAGTCTGGTAAGTTGTGTCAATCTTGCGCGGTCGCGTTGGTGTGCTTAGAATAGCGTACCTTAAGTGTGCTAAACGCCATATGCTTTTTCATTGCATCATGCATGTGTCATGTTTCATGAGGTAATACATGATCGCGAAGCTTGTTTTGAAAGAAGCAGCCGCAGGCGTGCTACTAACAGACACGTGGCGAGACTGAGAGGGGACGCGGCATGAAAAGTGTTTTCGTTATTCATGCATGCGATATGTAACTAAACTTGGTGCAAATATGAAATTCCTAGCTAGTTTCAGTCATTCCTTTTATTTATAGCTATACCTGGTGGAGTTCTGGGTAATTAAAATTAACACCGTCGTCAAGTCCCCTCAAGCTAGGTCTCAAATAATTGAGTGGATAGTGCGCAGTTTTTTTATGCCAGCATGTGCATAAAGACCTGTTCTGTATGATGACGCGATTAGTTCTTTTTCTATATGATCAGTACTTATGCATGCATAGTTACATGAAAACGTTTCTTACAAAAAATAACTAACACAATACTGCACGTGTAGGGAAAAAATCGAGAGATTTATTACGCTCCTCAACGTCTCAGGAATAGTTTGCGACAAATGGAATCATTTGATTTTCGTGCGAATTACGAAGGTGAGTGATCCAGTCGCAGAAAATGTGAGATGTCAGAAAACGAATCTTAAAGTTTATTCCCTCGTTTATGGCATCTTCGCTTTCGCTTTGGTCAAAGAAATGCGGCACTGAAATCAAAGAAATTACCTCACAATTTTTGACAACCACACTTCTAAAAAGCGTAATTTATAAATTTGTACTCGATATTTTGCTATAATTTTTCGTCACTAAACTAGACTTCAGGGCTAGGAAAGAAAATAATTCTAGAAATCAAAAATTTTCATCAAATCGACCAGCTTAACAAGATTACAAGTCGGCCTGGCTGGTTCGTGGTCATGCGGCTAAAAACAGCGCTAAGCGAGACAGGAGATCGTGGACACGACGCTATCCCCACTTTTCGCGCAGCGCGACACGTACGTATGTTAGCAGACGATGAGCGCATGTCTGCTCCGACGAAACAACGCCAGCACTTCCCCTCACTACTGTCCCGAAGTAAAATCATTCCGGCTAGTGCAGAGTGTCAAAACTTGTTTTATTCAATGCCTAGCGCATAAATAAACGGTAGGAACGCTTTCTACATGTTTACTACTAACCATATATACAATACACAGTGGCAAACTATTTCTCTTTATAGGCCGCACGTGGACAACGCGAGCTCGTGTACTTCGACAAATTACTAAGTTGGAAGCATCGACCATTGCTATGATTCGCAGAAACTGGAAACGCGCCTACAAGCCTTGAAAACACGCGCACAACACCTATCCGCGACGCCACTCCCCGACCTTTTGCCTACCACGAGCTCGCTAGCGACTGCAGCGCCACCTCGTTTGTTTACAAACATGCAGGAGGTCCATAGATTTTCTCTACTGTCTCTTTTTCGACTCTGGGTGTCGCGGCTCCGGGAGCCGGGTGGCCTGGGGCCACGGGTGCCGCTACGAGCTCGCTGGTATTGCAGCTCGGCACCGAGCGCTCCGACACCGTCCGATACGGTGGGCGCCGACCGCTCAGAAGCTGCTTTGTGCAGTGAGCGGCGTAGGACCACCCCACAAAGCTGATGTCTCCTCGCGGCTGCGCGCACTTAAGCCGTTTCGGGTCTTTGTTGTTTTCACGGTCGTTGTCGGAGTGGTAGTGTCCCATTAAAGAGACCATGGCCACCAATTTTCGTAGATACGTTGCTTATTGCATTTAATGTCCAACACATCAAATTACAGTTTCCCGAAGTTTCATTTTATTCGGTACGATAGGCACTTTTAGAGCGAATTTTTTTCGTTTCTTTTGCGAGCTCTTTGCTGGTCTGGCAACCTCTGATCACTGACGTCGCAAGCGCATACTCACCCTGCGTCTTCTGCTGTGCGCTGCTCGCTGCGTTGAGGTGCTTCCATGCACGCCGTACCCGGCGATCACTCAAAACGTTTTTTTTAGCTTAGTGAAATAAAGTGCAGTCTCCTTCCTTTGGGTATTTTGTAATAAAAAACCACTACTACTACTTTTATTTTCGGAATCCTTCAGCATAGTAGGCGAGCTTAGCGATCCTTGGGAAAGTGCGCTTGTTCATGGCACGCGTTTTCTGATCGTTGAGGAAAAGTAATCGATAGTCCCCTGCTGCATTATTTACTCTTAGAAGCATGTTATTCGTATGTTCTGCGTGTGACCTGTCGTTAGCAGGCAAGTGCTCTCGCATGTGTAAAGCGGCACGTGCCGTGCCTGCCTTCGCCGATGTGTACCGTGACGGGCGTGGCGGTGGCGTTCGGTCACAGAAGTTGGCACTATAGAGTGAAGCTCGCGGCACGAAAGGAGCAAACTGCCGAATGCAACGGGTTCCCTGCGGAATGCATGCTTGAGTGGCTATACGTGTGTGCGCGTGTTTTAGTCGAACGTACTTTCTGTTTGGCTGGTAGAGCCATTTTGCAAGAACCAAGCGGCTGGCAAAACCCAACGCGACTCGAATGTTTCACGGCCTGCATGCCGACGAATAGCCGCCGTCTTCGTTTCGCTTCGACGCCGCGCGTCTACTTCGGCATCAGAGGCTATATTTACTGCTCGCTTTTTTTCTGCAGCTTGTTAAGCAAATAACTCGTGAATTCACTGAATGAACGATTCAGTATAACAGTACACCATTTAGCATTTACTGTGCAGGCGCGAAGTTCCCGAAGCAATACATCGACTGCGACTAGTGCAGCCCCCGCGCTGAGGTTGTTAACATAGCTGTGCACAAGCAGTACTGCTCGTTCGCATGATATAAAACGCCAAGTGGGCTCTGATTATCTTCAATATTATATTCCCTTGCTCGCAGGCTGTAGCTGTACACGTTTACACACAACGATAAGTCTGCAATAAGCGCCGATGATACGATCCCCTGCCTGGGAAACGTTTCGCCTGCAGGACCGGCGCGTCCTGCTAATTGCATTTGCTTCCTCCAATATCACCGATACTTCACTTAAAATCGCTTTACCTAAAATACATTCGGAACCAACTGCATGAATGAAAACAGCCAAAAACGTTATCCACAGTCAACGCCGAAGAGTGTTGCCGGCTGCCTTCAGCACATGCTCTGCAGACCGGGTCACATCGGCACTTCTCCTTTATTGTACGCGCGTTCTGCGATGAAGGAAGTCGACGCTTTGAGTTTACTGCGGCCATAACTACGCTCGACGGCCATTTTCATGCGCTAAAACTTCTGAATTCACTCTCCGCAATCGCCAAAATGGCACACACGAATCCTGCGGACTCGCTAGGCCTCGTCACCTAAGCTGTCGGCGGTCCGCGCCATTGAGTGAAATTTAAGAATCTGGCAAAAATACATCGCTGCTTAGAGTTAAAGTGAGAAGATATGGAAGGCAGCTGCTCGTTTCGCTCTTTTCTGTACGGAGAAGGTAGACGCAAGGATAATTGTTGTGGCCGTCGCCTCACCGGGCGTGAAGCTTTCGCTCGGCCGCACAAGCCCAGGCGACGAGCTGCACCATCGCGCGGTGTTTTGCTAGTGTCGCTTGCCTCGGGACTCGGCTCTATGAACTACACCGGATAACAGCACACTTCCGCTGTTGCACGCAAGTCGCGTATGTCGCTGTCGCTATAGCGTGAAGTTTCCCACTAAGCTCACTCTTTACTACGACACTCAGTCGTTGGTCGTGCTGGCGAGTGCGATAGACCGGTGCGTCGGCGACAGCATCTGCACACCGACCAGCCCACCGACCGTCCATCGGCGTCGCCTGTACCTATAGTGTGACCGGACCCTAACTATAGCGACGAAAAGCAACGCAGTAACATATTCACCTCACCATTCGCTCATATGTGAGGGACGACTGCTACTTCGATCACCCACGAATGTGCAGTGGGCTTGCGCGCATTGCAGCAACGATAGCAGACGACGGTGCTCCGTGTATGCCCTTCTGATGTCACGCGAGCATTCAATATGGCGGTCGCTGCCAGTGGGAGGAAAATCCCGGTTCCAATTTCTATCGCGTTTTTTTTTTGGAATACTCAGAGCGTCCAGCTAGGGCCCCCACATTTTGGAAATATAATCACAGAGTCTTGCATTATTTGCTGAACCACAAAGCTGCAATATGTAGAGTAACCATGTTAGGGCCCCTTTAATGCATCTTAAATGTTGTTCAGTTTCTGATAAAATTGAGTATTTTGTGTTTAGTTTTTTTGCCTTCGTTTTTTTTAAACCGCATAAAAGTTTTATTTATAACCTAACGGCATACTTTACCCTTTTCTCAACGCGCTCAGTGTGTTCGCTTCAAAACCTTCCTAGGGTACACGAATATAACGTGGCGATTTATGCGGCACCAAGGGGGTTGTTTTCATGTTCTAAGCGGAGTACTCCTAGCTCAATTACATTATACAGGAATGATGTGTAAGGCTGCGGTTAATTCAGAAGTCCGTTCAGTACAACACAAGGTGCATGATAAACTAGCCTTGAATAATCTCAACCTCTGACGTTGGCATTCCGGAGCCACCCCCGTCATTATTCTTGCTCAGCCGCCTCAGAACGCGCACACAGACCTACCTCGAATTACACTTAGCGCGAACTCTTGTCGCCCTCATTCGTGCCATTTGAGGCCATGGATTAATCGCACCAATCACAACGTAAGAACATGGAAAAGTAACAAAATGCTTCTGATGTTGCATGAGGAGCGCAGGCATATCATAAGACGCCGAAAGCTTAACCTTTAATCGCCACACTGTGAAGCAGTGTTTGAAAGACGAAAATTGCTGTTGACAATTCACGGATAATTTTTTGAATAATCACGAAAAGAAAAAAAAATGTAGCCAGTTTTATGGTGATCAAGCGTGTCTTTTTTTCCATGTTCTCTTTTTCGAACATTGGCGTGTGTTACGCACAGAATGCTAATGTAGTCTGAAACAGCTTTTATGGGTAGTGGCGTGCGAATTCTTCCTTCTCGCTCTCTGAACGCAAACTCATAGGTGCTTGTAATGTTTTCGAAAATTTACACAGCAAATTATAGAGAAAACCAATTTTCTTTAATAGCGTTTTCTTTCCCCATGCGAGCTCTATCGCATTACGCCTGCCGGCGTAATGCGGGAGACTTTATAAGACAGGAGCACCGCCTGTCTTGGAAATTTTCTAATTCCAAACGGTAATGTTCCAAAAAGGGAACGGTTGCAAAAAACTCACTGCCAGTGTAAGACAAATAGGCTTTAATTCTTGATTTTTATTTGACGAAACCATTCATTATTTGTCATACCTTTTGTTATATATATATATATATATATATATATATATATATATATATATATATATATATATATATATATATATATATATATATATATATATATATATATATATATATATATATATATATATTAAGGAAGCCAACAGTCACCGAAACCAAGGTGCATAGGGGAATGTTTCTATTTTTTTTTTAATATCTAGTGCCAATCAATTAGTTTTTAAAGAAAATTACTTATCAAGCAGCAGAAAAAACAACCATACTGCCGGTGGGATCCGAACCCACGACCTCCGAATATCGCGTCCGGTGCTCTTACCAACTGAGCTACGGCGACGGCTGCCCAATCTGCTGCTTTCGTGGGTATTTATGTTTAGCGTGAAAGCAGCAGATTGGGCAGCCGTCGCCGTAGCTCAGTTGGTAAGAGCCCCGGACGCGATATTCGGAGGTCGTGGGTTCGGCGGCATGGTTGTTCTTTCTGCTGCTTGATAACTAATTTTCTTTAGAAACTAATTGATTGCCACTAGATATTAAAAAAAAAATAGAAACATTCCCCTATGCACCTTGCTTTCGGTGACTGTTGGCTTCCTTACTATGTTTGTCAAACGAGTCGCTCACTTCATTTGCCTTGTCTGCTAATATATATATATATATATATATATATATATATATATATATATATATATATATATATATATATATATATATATATATATATATATATATGTGTGTGTGTGTGTGTGTGTGTGTGTGTGTGTGTGTGTGTGTGTGTGTGTGTGTGTGTGTGTGTGTGTGTGTGTGTGTGTGTGTGTGTGTAAGTACAGTATTACGACAAACGCGACTGTTCGTTTAAAAGGTTTATTGTGCCAACAGTTTCGGGAATGGTATTCTCTTCGTCAGGCAGGTTTACAATGAACATTCTTGTCAATATAAGGACACAGAACGAGCGAGGATGTATAAACTCCGCCCTCAAAGCAAACTTGAGAGTGAAGGCAATGGGCCGTATAATGGACCGCGTAGCTGCTCTCACAGGGGCAGTGGCTGAATAAAATACAGAAAAACGCAGAGCAAAACGGGGAGGTGGAAGTAGTAAAGGAGTAGAAAAGACAACGAATTTGAACAGCGATAGAAAAGGGAAAGGAGCGTTAAACACGGCTCTCGGCGCACCGGGAGGCCGCACTCCCCCCCTCCCTCTCTACGACACTCCCGCAAGACGCCGCCGGGTCCGCGCGGGCGGCCCCTATCAGGTATCCTGAGAAGCTTGCTGGGGACGCGCACGAGAGTCACTTGTTGCAACCGTGTCGTATGCGTATGTTTGCTTCTTTTCTTCGGTAGGCTCTTCTGTCTAGCTTTTCTACCAGACATCCTGGCGCCCTTCTTCCTATAAATATACTAGGCCGTTTCAACCCGTGTCCGGCAGAGCGCTTCCCGTGAAAAAGCGGCAGCCGTGGGGAAAAAAGACAAAAATATTGAGCGAAGCCCGAGTGCGTAATGAGAAGGCAGAGAGGAATTTGGGAGAGAAAACGAAAGGGAAAACGAGCAGAAAAATTATTAGCATGAAGAACTTTGAAAGAAGAAAATATTAACACACACAAAAAAGAATGAATAGAATGTGGCGCCAAACAGATACCAAATGGTTAATGAGAATGAATAAGACGCCGAAGACATAACACCGAATGCAAGAAAATTATCCAACGAAAGTTAAAAAAGAAAATAATAGTAATACATGTGTGCGGAAACCGCGAAAAGTTTGCAGCCCGCGGGGCTGCCGCGTGGTCCCAGTGCGCGAGGTGATACAGTTAGAATATAGGTGTCTATTCCAGATAGAACATAGATGCTGGCTGTAAGTTGGATAAAGGAGATTACTGAGAAAATAAGCAGCTACATTCCCAGCCATTTAGAGCGTGGTTGAAGTTGTCAAGAACAACATCCGGCGTATTTTGATTTATAATGCTGTCCAAAGTTAGAGAGGTGAAATTTCCTACGTTGTCTCCTTCAAGCAGGAGAGCCTCCCAGTAGCGTTCATGCCATGGGAGAACGTGCCAAACTTGTGGATGATGTAGGACTCCCTTTGTTCCCAGTAATAGGTGCTAGGGAACCCGGACTGGAGAAGGATGATGCGGATGTTTTCGAAACTGTGGAGTGGCAAACGCAGGTGCTTGGAAAGGGGTAAGCTGGGTAATGATGACACGTGGGTTTTGTGGTTGTTAAAGCGGAAGCGAAATGCTGTCTTGTTCTGACCGATATACTCTTGCCTACACAACTCACAATGAAGATTGTGAATCACATTGCTTGAGTCGCAGTCGAGGTCTTCGCTTATGTGAAACACAAAGTTGTCGAACTTGGATTTTGCCAGTTTGGTGTCTAAAATGTGCGGACAGACTTTGCTCCGAGGTTTTCCGCATGGGTGGCACCCACCCTGGGTAGAGTTCTTCTTTGTTTTCGCATTGACAAGCAAGTCTCTCAAGTTCTTGTCCCGGCGGTACACCACTTTGGGCGGTTCCTTGAATATTAGTGACAACTTATTACTCTGTCTGATTATATTAAAATGACGGCTTAGTATGTTACTTACTCTGGGAGCCGTTGAGGAGAATGTAAGGAATAAGTTTGTTTTGCTGCCGTCTTTGACCTTGTTTTCTGCCAGGATAGATGTGCGGTCAAGGCTGCGAGTGCGTTCAATCGCGTCATCGACTCTTTCCCCGGGGTATTTCTGTCGTGACAGATCGGCTTTGAGAGTCCTTGCATGTTGGTCAAATTCCTCCCTTGTAGAACATATTCTTCGGTATCAGTGCGCCTGGGAGTATGGAATGCTTGTTTTGCAGTGTTTCGGATGGCTACTCTGGAAATGAAGATATCGCTGTCTATCCGTGGGCTTTTTGTATAGTGTAGTCGAAAGGCAGTTACCGTCTACCGATATCTCCACGTCGATAAAATTAAATCTCCAGTCGGAGATACTGTGGGTGAGCCTGATTGAGGGGTGCAGGATATTAAACTGAGCATTGAATTCCAACAGGCTTGCTTCATCATGTTCCCATACAAGAAATATGTCGTCCAGGAAACGCTTGTAGAAAAGTGTTTTTTTTTAGCTGTTTCTCAAGGAACGGAATTTCTAGTGACGCCATAAAGATTCCGGCGTAGTTAGGTGCCATTTTTGTGCCCATCGCAGTGCCGCTCATCTGGAGGTAGCGCTCACCATGAAACTCAAAATTGTTCGAATTCAGGACCAGTTCAAGAAGGACGGAAAGAGCTCCATTGTCCAAATCTACCGAAGAATTTGAGCTTTCGAAGGCTGCCAGCGTTGCTGCTATGCCGTCGGCGTGCGGGACGTTTGTATACAGGGAGGAAACATCCATAGTCGCTAGAAGGCCTCCTGCGGGGATGGTCAAGTTGGAAATCTCCCGAAGCAAATGACTTGTGTCCTTGATGTAAGAAGGAAAACTGAGAGGGATGTCCTTGATGAGAAAGTTGATAAAATTAGATATGTTCTCCATCACAGCCCCATTGCTGGACACGATTGGACGGCCAGGATGGTTGGCCTTATGTATTTTAGGGAGGTGATAAAACCGGCCGGGAGCTGGATTGCTCGGCAACATTGATTTTAACATTGCCGCACTTATTTTACCGTCCTTAGCGAGTCCAGCAAGAGTGGCCTCTATCACTATCACTAGTTGACTTGTGGGGTCGTTCGGAAGTTTCCTGTAGAACTGAGCATCGTTAAGCTGGCGGTGGCCTTCTCTTAAATATTCTGATTTGTCTAGGATTACTATAGCTCCACCCTTGTCAGCCGGTTTTATTACGATGTTTTCGTCTTTACGCAACGTTTCCAAAGCCTGTCGTTCCTTGTTCGAAAGATTAATACGGACCGGACGTTGTTTACCGTACGCCTTGATGATATCCGTCTGCACCGCAGATATATACATATCAAGGTGTCTATCGCGTTTTTCGCTCGGTGTCCACAACTTATCTGAGACAGTGGGTATCGTTTGTTGTCTATCGCTGGTGTCCTCGTGGAAATACTCCCTAAGGCGGAGGTTTCGCGCGAAATTGTCCAGATCGTGAAAGAGTTGAAGCTCATTGAACTTACCAGATGCTGGACAAAAAGTTAAACATTTGGATAGAAGGCTCAGCTGGGCAGGCGTGAGAACCTTTTGTGAAAAATTCACCACATTTGTGTACCCACACGTTGTTTCAGAGTTCTCAGCTGCGGACCCCGTACCAACAACATTCGGAGAACTATGAGCAGTTGTGTCATTCTCTTGAGATGGGACAACGGTCTCACTGCCAACAGCTGCCAACCTAACGTTAGAGCTCAACTTGGACGACTTGGTTCCCGTATATTCGTTTGAAGGAAGCGGAACTTTGTCGCGTTCTAGTTTTGTGCTCTTATCGTTGGAGACATCGTTGGACGTCAACCGCTATGGACGAGGGTGGCGCTGGTGAACACTCTCAAGGTTCGCTTACACGCAAAACATAAATACCCTCGAAAGCAGCAGATTGGACAGCCGTCGCCGTAGCTCAGTTGGTAAGAGCACCGGACGCGATATTCGGAGGTCGTGGGTTCGGATCCCACTGGCGGCATGGTTGTTTTTTCTACTGGTTTATAAGTAATTTTCTTTAAACAAATTAATTGGCATTAGAAATTAAAAAAAAAAGAAAACATTCCCCTATGCACCTCGGTTTCGGTGACTGTTGGCTTCCTTAATATGTTTGTCAAACGAGCCCCTTATTTCATTTGCCTTGTCTGCTAATAGCTTAACGAGGGTCTCGGTTCTGGCAGTCTTGATGCCATAGGTAGCATAAGAGGGCTCTCGCACAGTTTCCGCCCTCGCCGTCACATGACGTTCTACGTCACACTTACGGTATTACAGGACGTGCTACGTCCACCGCTATGGACGAGGGTGGCGCTGGTGAACACTATCAAGGTTCACTTACACGCAAAACATAAATACCCACGAAAGCAGAAGATTGGACAGCCGTCGCCGTAGCTCAGTTGGTAAGAGCACCGGACGCGATATTCGGAGGTCGTGGGTTCGGATCCCACCGGCGGCATGGTTGTTTTTCTGCTGGTTTATAAGTAATTTTCTTTAAACGAATTGGCATTAGAAATTAAAAAAAGAAAACATTCCCCTATACACCTCGGTTTCGGTGACTGTTAGCTTCCTTAATATATATATATATATATATATATATATATATATATATATATTATATATATATATATATATATATATATATATATATAGGAAGCCAAAAGTCACCGAAACCAAGGTGCATAGGGGAATGTTTCTAATTTATTATTTTTTAAAATTTGTAGTGCCAATGAATTGGTCTTAAAGATTACTTATAAAGCAGCACCTTGATTTCGGTGACTGTTGGCTTCCTTAATATGTTTGTCAAACGAGCCCCTAATTTCATATGCCTTATCTGCTATATATTCTGCTATATATATCTGCTATATAATTCACGACGTTTCGGCTGGAGGACCAGCCTTTTTCGAGTACAAAGGCTGGTCCTCCAGCCGAAACATCATGAATTAAATCCTGTTATGTTTCTTCAATTATTGGTGATTATATATATATATATATATATATATATATATATATATATATATATATATATATATATATATATATATATATATATATATATATCGAAAGGGTTCCACAGAAACTGGGCTGTCACAAGGCCCCAAATGTGCCTGTTTACGAGTAGTAATTCGAAGTCATTAAATAAGTCGGGAATATATATTATAGTTGCGATCTTTTGCGCTGTTATCACGCAGTATGGAAAAAAATTGCGAGGAAGGGTCTATTTTGAAAGGAAAAAAATTGAGTTGCATATGTTCCAATTTTCGAACATTTGAAAATATATAATTTGAAAGTATAAAAGCTCAATGCACGCGTCTAGAGTTTGCATGAGCAAGTAGGCTACACGCGCGAGGCATTAGTGCAGGACAGGAGGGAGGGTTTGGATTTCCCCTTCGTCAGAGCAGAGGCAGGCTGTCTTGCAGAGTGGAACGCACAGGAAGCAGAGGAAGTCAAGAAATAACGGCATTTTTATTTGAATTGTATAGAGTACCAGAGAATAATGCCCGTCGGCGCACATTTCTTTCTGTACAAAGATGACCGGATAGAGAAAATAACACCGCAAAGGCATACATAACAAGTATAAATGCACGCACGTACTCGGCACAACTCCAATACTGAGGAGGAATACGTATGCTCTGTAAACAGGTCTCACTAGAGGGCAAAACATAAGTAGCCTCTGAACAGAGATGCAAGAATGTACGTGGCACAATGTAATGCATGGCATCGAGGGCAACGAGATAATGTTACTAACGGCAACAACGACAACACATCGGAATGATGGGAGTGCACAAAAGGCAAACATTTTCCCACTTGTTTCTTTGTGAAACTCTCAAACTCATAGTTTGTGCTCAAAAGAGTCATTTAAATTACAGTCTTTCAAGGCCTTTGCTGAGGGATGCCAAAAGCCCACTCCTCTGGTACATAATATACGCAGGCCTGGCTCGCCACTGAAATGCAACCGCTCCCATTGCGAACTGGAGTCAACATCCACATAATGCGTACAGAGAACGTTTAGCACGATTAAACACTGGGCGGATGAGAATGTCAACGAACTCAAGCGTTTAGAAAATAACGAGTGGAAAAATTAAGGCCAGCGAGCACAGAGTATGTGTGTGTATGGGGGGGGGGGGGGGGGGGGGGGGGGGCTGAATATAAGGGGAACGTGACACATTCGGCTTTCTGAACGCCGTTTTGGTTACAGTGGCGATGCGTTCAAAAACCGGCACCCACTCTTTATAGAGTCGGCGACTTGGCAAGCGAAACGCCTCACCCTAAAAAGACGCGCGTCACATGCAGGAAGTTAGTCACTGCTTGAAGGTTTTCTCAGACTCATTAGCAATTGACATATTTTATGCACGTCAATAAAGTGGCCCAATGATTTTAGAATGCATATGACATGAAGTGAGTTTGGAGAGGGCTCGGGAAGAACAGGAAAGCGCCTTTTGTAGCCTGTATTCGTGTTAATCATCCTGCACGATAGTCTTTTCGTTACGACTTTATTGTACACAGCGATCCCGTCACAGCTATGAGTTTATTCTGCCCCCTCAGAATCGGCAGCAGAACTTCTTCCATGGCTGGTACCGTGTTTGCCAAAAGTAACCGAGCAGCCGCGTCGACGGCCGGAGCGGGCTCGCAGCCGAGCGGCGGCGTTGCTGTCTCCGGCGCTGACCGCTGCTCCCCCGCTGCGAGCGTAAACTGCCTAACGTAAAACATGTGCCCTCGGTCAGTATGACGGCGGTTCGAGGGCGCAAAATAGCTTGTCTGAAATGCTACCCGCTTACTTATCATCCATGTAAGGAGAGCGAGGGCGAAGACTTAAGTGAGCCAGTTTACACTCGCAGGCGGTAAGAAGCGGCCAGCGCCGAAGATAGCTGCGTCATCGCTCGGCTGCGAGCCTGCTCCGGCCGTCGACGCGGCTGCTCGGTTACTTTTGGCAAAGACGGCACGTGTAAATACTTCTGGCTAGCCTAACTGAAGACCAAGGAAGGAGCACTGTCGAATAAGCGTACTCAATGAACAGAATTTCCAGCCGCCAAGTAAGAAAGGCTGCAACGCGTTTCTGCCGATATCAGAACACCTGCGCAGATTGATCAGAAGGTCTGCCTATCAAATTAAGAACGCACCAAAAGAGACAAGAAATTCCAATCAGCTGTTAGCTCCTATTCCTGCTTGGGTTCGTTCTCAAACGCGTGTGGCAGTTCTGCGCATGTTTGCCATTACCGCCGCGCAAGGTGGAAACTGACTCCTTTTGCTGGCGCACCTGCGAACAGTTGATCTGACGTGAATGTTCACTGCGCTATAAATTTTAAGCAGATGATGCAGGCATTAAGCAGAATGCAGGGGGCGGGAAAGTAGGAATTCAACAGAGCATGATTGTACTCCGCAATGGTACCTTCAGGGCGGAAAATTTGGTGAGCAGTCGAACGAGAATCGTTCCTTTTGAAACTGGATTTACCACTGTAAGTAGCTGCTTGCTTCCTACACCGTCACACGTCCGGTTAGGGTGTAAACATGGTTTCCAAACTACGATCACGGACAGAGTTTTGAGCTAATGGACTCGCCCGTCAAACCCAACAAATGTTCTACTACGTTCAGTGGGGGCTCACGCTCGTATATTAGCACGCATCTTCAAAGTAATCGTCATGCCTCGCCCAAAAATGATAACAGGCGTCGGGCAATGTGACAAGCGGGAGTAACCGGTGACTGATCTGTATATTGCACGCCACTTCAATGCACTTTCCGATTTCTTATGCTTTCATTCATATAGTCTAAAAGTGAGCGTTCAGTTTTGAAGTAATTTGTAACCTTGCTACGAAGCGATGAATTTTCGTGCAGGACTGAAGAGCGCAGTGCGTAACTTTTCTTAGCAAGCATGCTAAACTCTCCGATAGCCGGACCCTTTGAAAGTGACTTTGGTGTTGTGGTTTTATTTGACTTCGAAAGAATTTTTTCGAAACCCATTGGAATAGTGCGCCTCAGGATGACATTCAGTAATCTGGTTGACTATGACTACCTCAAGAAACCAGCCACCAAAGGCTGGCTGCCAAACATCGTTTGCTACCTGCTGCCAGTTTGCTGATGTTTCGTGCCATCTAAAATGTATTAAGGATGTTCGAAGTACTATGACCACTTTTGGCTGTGCGTGTACATTATGCAGCAAGTATTTGGTACCGCCATCACTAGAGATACAGCCGTTCTGCCCGAAAAAAAAAAAAACTGCCCCCTCCTTCTCGAATGACACTGCATTGAAGCCAATGGCTCTCGTGGGGTGAAGCCAGACAGGCGACTAGATGAAGCGATTTTATCGGGCTCTTTTTCTCCACAGCGGCGAGAAGATTTCAGTCCACAAGGATTAGTATGCCTGGGTGCGCAACCTGATAAAGTGACCTTGAGCTGAATCCGATGACCCATGAAAAAGACTGCAAGTGCAGAGGCGCGTCGCCCAATGCCTCGGTCATTTCCAAGAACGACGTCCAGCTACTACGACTGCGTCGCTACTGGAGTAATGCCAGCTTGTTTTCTGGCTTTTCCTTCCCAGCTTAAGGTCCACAAAGCCCATTACTGTTCTTCTTGTCTTGTTGGATGCTTGTACGAGTCTTTCAACATTAAGAAGCTGTTTCGCATGGTGTTACGTGAGCTCTTGTAACTGATGGTTTTCTTTTTTTCGCTGCAATCGTTATCGGGCTGCAACTTTATTTTCATGCATCACTTTCAGTCGCTTTAATTATAAACATTTTTGTTCACAAGATATATATTAGCCAATTGTTTTCATGACACCAGCATTTCTTTCTAAGTTTTGCTGTCATGTTTATTAAATTTTTCCATTTTAAGGCGAAAACCTTCAATGGCTCATACTCGCGGTGACCGTCCGTCCGGTCACGTGACCTCGCGGTGTCCGTACGTTACATCGCCACCTAGGTCACGTGTCACGTGGCCTTGTCACGTGATCACAACCTGCCAACTGTACTGTGAGCAAACTGCCAAAGAGCACCCGCCTCGGCTTCGGGAGGTGGTGAATTCGACTCCCACTGCCGGCCGGTTACCCACCGATTTCATCAAAATGAGTACAAGCTATGGCCCGGCCTGGGGCTCGGCTTGCTGTAATGAAACATGGATGATAGCAAACGACTTTCGTCTTCCCGCAGTTAAGAGATATCTATGTGCCTCCAACGAATTTTACAATTTCCTCTTGCGGATCGGAATTCTGGATTTGCTCTTTGAATGTCTATTATTCAGAAAAAATATTGGTGTTAGTAAATGTGTTTGTACTTTTCAGCAATTTCTAATAAAAATATCGGGAGAAAAAATATCTTTTGTAACGCGTCCAAAATATAGCTGCTTTCTATAAGGTAGCAAACATATTTTTCAAGCCGTAGGTATTTGTCAGTCAAAGCACTGAAACAGTCAGGTGCTTTATGTCTTTCAACAGGCAGCTATCTCTATACTTAAAAATTTCTGATATATATATATATATATATATATATATATATATATATATATATATATATATATATATATATATATATATATATATATATATATATATATATATATATATATATACATATATATGCATATATATTCGCGTTATAAGCTTAACATCATAAATATTTGCCATAATTTTTATCAAAGTTCGTTTTAGAAAACTAGAATTCACTATACAGCTCAATACTTTTATTTGAAACATCTGCTGTGACATAGTACAATAACAGTGCATTAATTTACCTCCATGTTGATATGTTGCATATTAATGCAACTCACACATTATTTTCAACGCAATGCAATAAATATAACCTGCAGGAAACGCCAGTTTTTTCCACCGTAAGGAAACAATTATCCAAGCTGCCAAAAGCGCCTCCATAATGGACGATTCGGTAGAAGTTGTTCAGCGACTCTCCTGCACCAGATTCCCGATTTTGTTCGAAGGGCTGTTTCCGCAAAGATGTGTGGCCTTTCATGTGCAGCGTGCCACGCGTAATAGCAAAAATCTTAACAGCCGTTCGTGTTATCGACGAAATGCAGCGATGGAGCATATCTTGCATGCCTTCCACGGTATCCACCATTAAAGATTCAACATCGATAGCAGCCTGTGTTCTGACGCACCGCTGTTTCAGTTTTTTAAAGCTTGGTCACTTACTTCTCTCCCTCTCTCTCTCTCTCTCATGGATCTTCGTTAACGCCAGCAGCGTCAAAAGGGCGTCACAAAATGAAGCAGTCACAGTTCACATCGGTGTACTGGAAGCTGCTTGTCGGGGAGAATGTGCGGCAGGGTTGCTATCCCGTCAGGATATCCGGGCACCAATCCTTCAAGCGCGCAGTGGTCGTGATCTGAAGAGAAGAACTCGGGCTAAAGAAAAATTAAGCTCGAGGAAGGGCTGACAAAAAGATCTAGTTCACTTCCGTGGGCTCACATCAAAACAGCGGCTTTCGTCGTTGCTGGTTTAATGGCTCTATGAAGCGGTCAGTACATCTGTCGCCCGAAATTCTTCGCCCCGGTAGTGAGAGAGGAATTTCTGCTTTGATATTCTTCAAATTTTTGCCGGCTGCGGTATTACTGCGGTCGCGGAAGGCTAAATATAGAACCACTGCCAGTATTTCTATCAAGCGTTACACATAAATCGGTTCTTCCGGTTTTATTGAAATCTTGCGAGCCATACTGCATCTCAATGGCTTCCATCTCACTTACAAAACTGCTGTGAGTATGAATCAAGACTTGCGAATATCTCAACCAGCGCCCTTGGCTGTTCGTCGCGTGCAGGCGAACGCTCCCGCCTGTACATATATGCTGCCTAACATGATCACTCAGCACATTTAATCCCGAAGGAGTCAAACCGCATGAAGCTCGTAGCCACTGGGAAGAATAGCAACCTCACGTGTTTCTTGCACAGCCCAGCCAAGAAACAAGACAGAGACGTAGAGAAGGCTAACCTATTTATGCAGGCAAGCGCTGTCAGCTTGGACGTAACATTGGTTGATATGATTTAGGCAGCTTACAATCATATCGAATGGTTTAGCAAATATAATGTTTAACCTCTTTATTGCGATGCGGCACATAACGCAAAAACGGATATGTCGCTTTAAACGTCGTTTCAAGCGGGAATTACGCGCGCATTGAAAGCTTCAATAGAAAATCGGGTCTTATACACAACGTATTAAATTAGTATAATTTCCTACAAGCGAATACTGAGAATGAGTTGTTTATTAATGATAAAAGGCTAAACACGCACATTTTCCGCCGTTCGTTTTAGATACCTTCACACAAAAGTCTAAACACATGTGCTTTGGGACGGAAGAACCACGTGCGGAAGTCCCATGCCTCAGCTTTCGTCAGTTTTACGAGCACGTGCCTCGCTCAGCCCAATGTCGAACACGGCGTCGGCGGTCGAACTGTTTGTGAAAAGGTTTATTGAACCATTACTCGGCGCTCATTAGATGCGACACTTGACAATTATCCCGCCGTCTTGACTCTGCTTTGGAAGAAAGCCAAAAGTGAGGGAACCCTGAGGCGCTAGACTCTGAACAAATTGTAGAGGTACTTTGGCACTGCACTATAGCCACGCAGACGGCCTTGACATCGCGATTCATGGTGACAAAGCACCTTTGCCTTAGAGAACGATCTCAAGATTCTCTACTGTAAAGTGTGCCCAAAGAATGAAAGTCTGACCATATATTCAGTGAACCTATTTGCTTCGTAATTCACATGAAGTGAAATGTAGGCGGGTATTTTATTTGCAACGCAATGAAAGCGAGGGCCCTATGCCGCTCACACTTGTGAAACCCTGTTATGTCGGCATCCTCTGGCGGGTGCAGTCACCACGACAGACTGTCTGCAGCACAGCTTCTTTTGCGTCTATAACCGCAAGCGAAGACACGTCAACGCTCTTTCACCTATATCAGAACCACGTTTAACTGTGAATCCTGGGCATTTATGCCTCCATACGCTCTATCCAATTCTTCAATGAAGGAGCTTGGCCGCTAGTCCGCAGAAGAAACACGCCTCTTCTGCTCTCTGTATCCAGGGCGGAAGGGCGCTTGAGTGTGCCCGACCGGAGCAAAAGGAGGCGCGCCAGTGTCTGCTACGCTCCGCTGATCCGACTCGCTCGTTCAGCAGCGTTCGCAGGCGCTTTGCCGAATGAGCCCAGCGGGTGCAACTAAAGCCTGCGGGCGGGTTGACGCGACCCGGCCCAGCGCTCTCCCTACCCGAACCGTCAGCGTTTACGTGAGCCCGACAACCAGCTACTTCCGGCGCGACACACGGGATCAGCGCTGCTTCGCGGAGCCCACGTAAACGCCGCTGACGCGCAGTTGACCAGATGCGCGCACGTTATCCCGTACCCCAGCTCGAGCATTTCCGATATTTTCTTCCAGGCGGCGTTGCAAACGAGCGGCAGAAGCGCGGCCAGCTAGCAGTAGTCCTCTTCGATGGAGCAGCTGCTGCGGCCCATGGATCGGCAACGACAGGTGAGCAGCGCGTAGATGTCGGCCCGGATGCGTGGGTTGCTGAAGAAGTAGATGAAGGGGTTGATGGCGCTGGCCGTCTTGCAGAAGAGCGGCGGCAACACGGCGACCAGGTGCGGCACCGAGGCCACGTTGCCGAAAACAGCCCACAGACAGAGAACCGCGTACGGAGTCCAAGCGGCGAAGAACGTGGCCACGATCAGCACCACCATCTGCGTACCACAGAGAAGAGAACTCATCATCACTCAAAACCTCCGAGGCGCAAAGGAGACGCATATTTTCTTGGGGATGCACACACAGTTTCACGTGCCTCCGTGCCGTGTACAAATAGAGAGTGTAGTCCTACAATTACGTGCTTCGCGTTTAATTCGACACGAAGACATAATATTACACGATGATATCAACAGGCGCCGGGGGAAATTTCTGGGCCTTTGCGCAATTTATTGGAGGTGTTACTGGAAAAAGCCAGCACGGCCAAAATGTATACAGTCCAGCACGCATGCTGAGGGCACCTTGCACGTGTTGATCCATACCGTAATCGAGGTGTAGACTACACAACGGAGCATGTGTGCGCCTAGACTGCGTCGTTGTCAAAACGCACACTTGCAACACGTTTTTTTACCTTTGCGCTATTCAAGAAGCGGGGAAAAATCTTGGGTGTAAAAGCAACACAGGATTTGCACTAATTCGCAAAGCTAGTGTGCAAATCGGTGTCTCGTGTTACTTTTACACTCGAGTCCTGACCATTCTTCTTGAAAAGCTCAAAAGCAACAGAAGGTGCGAAAAACCAACTAGCCAAGTTCGAAGCGGTACTGGGTAGCAACAAACCTAAAAACAAACACAGGGCAGTCTCACATTCACTAAGGTTTCTGACTTAGGGGCAAGGCGCGCAGCTGCTGCACTGTGATTGTAAGGAAGGGAGAGAAGAAACAGCAGCGCAACATCTCTTTCAAGACGATTCCTCGACTCAACAGAGCGGGTAATCAGTGTAACGACAGCCCACCACACGAAAATCAGCACGAAATCTGGTAACTCGGAGAAGCACAAATGCATTTTAAAAAAGGCCTATGGCTAAACCGTTCTTAAATGTTGCCGGAGCTGTCTACGTGAAAGAACACTTCTGCTTTCTGGTCATGGGCTTCTGAAGGCCAGTTTCATTAGCTCGATCGTTTCATCTCCGACATGTGCCCTCCCATGCTGCCGCGTTTTTGTAGACTGCCCGGAACAGATGAGCACGTTGTATTAGAGAGAAGGTGTGCTTGCATATATGTAAACGTGTGGCTTTCCGGATGACTAGAGGGTCTCAGCTGTCCAGTGACCTGGCTGACGACCTTGGCACCACCTCTGTATTTCCACCATTTTCTGGCTGAGCACCACGACAGCCTGATTGGTACCAATCGCTTGTCAATTTTGGGTGCTTCTTGTTGCCTCCTCCGCCACAGTAGATGTAAGCGCTCATAATTTCGTACAATATTCCTAAGCAGCGTGATCCCTTCGGCTGTTGTTTGCAACAGAAACTATACGCATGTGTCATTTAGAAGCAGGAAGAAGGAGTGAAAGAAGACAGGCTAATATATAAAACGGAGAGTGATCAATGAAGAAGCAGGGCATGGTCAACTTATCGTTACACATTTTGGAACGCGTATCAGCAGAGGGTCTTTTGTTTGCACACGCCAGTTTTCTTTTCTGCGTGGATGATTCAAGACTGATCGGTATGCCCCTGTTCTCAGCGCAATGCCACTACTTAGACCAAGGAACCACCTGTGGTTCTTTAAGGTGCACCGACATCGTACAATACACGGGCCTCTAGCATTTCGCCTCCATCGAAATGTGACCACCGCGACCCGAATCGAACCCGCCTCTTTCGATTGTCTAGCTTTGGGATGAACGTAAAATGAGTAAAGTCTTAAAGTTCGCGATTTCAGTACGACACGAGACAGATAATTGAATATAATGGACCAATTCCGGCGAATTGGTTCGATAACTGTGACCGCTGTCATCTTCAGTTCGCCGAGCCGGACACACACGGAATGAAGGCGTTCTTCACATGACCATCACAGTAATTTGTTAAGAAAACTAACCCCTCCCTTCCCCCAAAACCTCATCGAGTACGTGCATAACGCGGCATATTTGAGGAGTGAAAGGTTTAACCAGAGATAAACCAGGGAAAGGCTTATGTAGAGATATTTTCACCTATCTTATTTATTTTTCATTACTATTATTTTTTTATTTATTGTATCCTCAGGGCCAAAGGCATTACAGAGGGGAGCGGGTTAATTAGGATAAACAACAATGAAATATAATACAATAAAAATAGGTATTACAAAATAAATTTCCTCCCAAATAAAACAAATAACAACGTCCAGAAAATGTAAATAGTATAGAAACAATGTATACAATACAGTGGAATCAGATATAACACACAATCAACTTTCTTCAGAATAAACAATATTAGCTACAGCGTCATGAAAGATTTTATTATCAGGAATGGCTGCAATATCGTGGGGAAGGCAGTTCCATTCCACAGATGTGCGGGGAAGGTATGACTGAAAAGAAGATTTGGTGTGGCATGTTCGGATGCCAACCTTGTGGCGGTGATCGATGCGACGTGAAATGTATTCGGGGGGTGACATGAAGTAGTTGTGAAGCGCAACGTGATGATATAGCTTGTGAAATAGTGTTAGGCAACCAATTTATCGGCGAGATTGCAACGGTGGGAGTGAGACGTTAGATTTCATGGCTGTGATGCTTGCCGTACGGTTGCAATTTGAAAGAATGATGCGAACGGAATTATTTTGGACTAATTCCAAGGAATATGTGAGGTTTTCATGCGTAGGGTCCCATATTGATGCTGCGTATTCTAGTTTAGGACGTATGAGTGTTTTAAAGAGTAGAAGTTTAAGGGATGAGGGAGCGGTAGAGAAATTGCGACGTAAGTATCCTAACATGCGGTTAGCGTTATTAATCACGTAGTCAATATGAATAGACTATGTTAAGTTTTGAGTGATATTAATTCCTAAGTACTTATATGTTTTTACCCAATCAAAAGGAGTGCCATCAAGATAATATGAAGGAAGAGCTTTAGATGTCCGGGAAACACGCAAAGCTTTACATTTGTTAGTGTTTAATTTCATATTCCATGTAGTGCACCAGTTCGACACCAAATTAAGGTCTGACTGGAGAGTGTCAGTATCGTTGACGTTATTTATTTCCCGAAATATTACACAATCGTCCGCAAAAAGGTGAATGTTAAAAGATATGGCAGAAGGAAGGTCATTAGTATAGATTAAGAATAGGAGTGGTCCAAGGACCGATCCTTGTGGAACACCACATAGCATGTTAGCAATCGGTGAATTAGTGTCATTAGCATGAACAAATTGCGAACGGTTTATAAGGAAAGATTTATACCATTGAAAGACGTTAGGATCGAGATTAAGATGGCTCAGTTTAGGTAGTAGCTATTTATGGCATACTTTATCAAAGGCTTTGGAAAAGTCCAAATAAATGCAGTCAGCACAAGATAAGTTGTCAAGTATGCGGTGTAGCTTATCCGTAAAGGCAAATAATTGAGTTTCACAGGAGTATGTTTGACGAAAACCATGTTGCGCAGGCGTGAAAAATGAATTCTCATCGAGAAAGGTAGCGACATTCTTGAAAATGATATGTTCTAGTAATTTGCAGCCTGTGCTGGTGAGCGAAATGGGACGAAAGTTTTGAGGGCAGTGCTTACCACCGGACGTGTGAAGTGGAACCACCTTCCCAATTTTCCAGTCGTTAGGAAGGTTTGGTTTGGTTTATAGGGGTTTAACGTCCCAAAGCAACTCAGGCTATGAGAGACGCCGTAGCGAAGGGCTCCGGAAATTTCGACCACCTGGGGTTCTTTAACGTGCACTGACATCGCACAGTACACGGGCCTCTAGAATTTCGCCTCCATCGAAATTCGACCGCCGCGGCCGGAATCGAACCTGTGTCTTTCGGGCCAGCAGCCGAGCGCCATAACCACTGAGCCACCGCGGCGGCTAGTCGTTAGGAAGGCTTGCTGTGTCCAGTGACTGTTGATTGGATTGTAAAACTTTATTTGTACAACAGATGTAAAGCCTTCCCACCTAGACGACGGCCAGGAGTCCTTGGACCCTAGCGGCGGTTTCGGCCAGTCGGACGGTCTTCAGTTCAATCTCCGGATCGGAGGTGAGTAATAAGGTCTCCCATTGTTCTAAAGACTTTATGCTTCCCTCAAAGGGAGTCTGTGGGCATTCCCACAGAATGTGATTAAGATCAGCCCTGGCTTTACATAGCTTACACTGGCTGGAGTACTGACCCGGGTAGTAGAGGCTGCACGACACCGGGCTTGGAAACGAGTTGGTTTGCAGGCGACGCCAAGTGGAGGCCTGGCTCTTGTTTAAGGATATATCAGCCGGAGGATATTTAACTCGCCCTAGTCTGTTTGGTTAGTATAACTGAACTATAAGCACAAGTATTTTTTTAGGAATTTAGCGCTAATCGCATCGGAACCAGGTGAAGAATCATTTTTTTAAAGATTCAATGAATTTTGCTACACCAGGTGGATCGACAGTTATGGGCGGCATTGTCGGGAACCTGTGGTGCGGTTTGAATGGAAGATTAACGCTTGAAATGGAGGAAAAACTTTCAATGAAAGTGTCATTCAGCACGGAAGGACAAATATCATTGGGGATTAGTTTACCGGAGGCGTCTTGTAGTCTAATTAATGGATCGTTTGCAGGGTGTATAACGCGCCAACATTTTTAACACTCGTTTTCAAAATTGTTGGTAATGTGACAGACAAAGTTATTCTTTGTAAGTTAAATCACGTTGACGTAAGCGTCGGAAGCAGACATGTACTTCGCCCATCGCGCATTAGATGGTGAAAGCTTCGCGCGGCGGTATAGACGTTTCTTTTTGTTAGATAATCGTCTGATGTGAGAGTTGTGCCATGGTGCTTGTGGATTAGAGGTGACGATGCGCTTTGGGATATACTTATCAGTTAGTTCGTGAACCTTCGTTTTGAATGATATCCAGTTATCATCGACAGAGCAGTAGTCTGAGTTTGCAAAAAAGTAATCAACAAATGTGCCCAGTTCATTGTTAATAGCGGTAAAGTTGGCGTGTTTGTAATCTAGAATGATTTTTTTATTTTTTCACTTTTGGACGTGGTATACTACAGTAATTTACAGTAATGTTAAGCATAACGTTACAAGCATATGCCGTAATTTCCTAAAGGTGGTTATTAGAGAAATAAGTTTCATATTATTGCCTAATATTCTATCTGAATTTCATACCATAAAATCATACCTTCATTTGTCTTCATTTTAAGTGCAGCATATTAGTGCAACTAACGCACAATTATCCGGAAAAAATTGGAGAGCACTACAGTCCGCTGCATTGGAGACATTCGAAAGCATTTGCGTTTGAACGTCAGCAACTTTTTTTCTGCATGTCATAGTTGTAACGTGACACTTATCAGTGACCCTTAGATGACATCGGCAGTTGTTTGTGCTAGTCATTGTTGTCACGTGACAATTATCACGTGACCATTTCATGACGTCAGCGACTTTTTTTGCAAGTCATCTTTGTCTAACAGTAGTACACATCCCTAACACATTTTATCGTCGCACACAGCACAGTGCGTTCACTTCGTGCCGCTCTAACACGTTTGAACCAACAACCTTCTGCAACATCTTGTTTGCAAAGCTTCTCTATGCGTTGCAAGTGATGCACTGTGCGAGTAAGAAGGTCAAGCGCTGCACAGACTATTCGCAACCTTCGTTTGGCGCGTTGAGTAGGTGCCTATGCGTAGAGACAATTTCTTCCTTTCAATCGAGTCTGGAGGAGATGGCCTTGTTCCCTTGTTGCTTCACCAGCTGGTTTTACGGTTTTTCTTTTTCAAAGCTGCAAGCCATCCCTTTCTGCTAGCGGTGCTGGGAAGGAGACTTAGCTGTCGTCTGCCTTAATTACCTGTTTTCTTTGACTGGTCATGGCCGTGAGGGAACTTTGTGTGGCTTTCTGAAGGAGGCTGCTGTTACCTTTGACTTCCTGACTGTCAGCTTCTCGTTGCAATATTTATTTGACCTGTCAAGAAGGCAAATGCCAAAAGTACTAATAAAATCACTATTTTCTGTGCCCGTGTATCGGCAGCCTTACTTGGGTTTTACGGATGTGAGTGTATTCAAGCGATTTCAGCGAATGTGCATTTAATAAGCTGCAAAAACATTTTTTAACTCAGCACTTCGACCCTACCCGTCAAGGCCTGGCTTCGCGGCAAGGGGACTTTTGTGCCATGGTCTGTGAACTGTCGCCTGTGCGCCCAACCAGGGGAGATCGATCATTGCTTTACGTAGTGCCGTGATGCAGTGTTTTTCTGGGGCACACTTGAGAGGAAAGTCAGAAAGGACACTGAGATATCGCCGTACGCTATAACGTTCTTGCCTGTTCTGAAAGGTTCCTGGATTCCGTGCGATCTGTTAATGCTGATTGGACTTTTTAGCCTGTTGAAGAGCTGCATGTTGGATCAACACGCAGAACCACCTCGTTCATCTAAGTCTCTGTTTATTGAACAGTGCGCCTTGGTGTGGGGGGTTTGTGCTGCTCAGGACCGGCTGCCTGAATGGTTGCCGGTTCTTAACGCATGTGCATGTCTCGCGAAGTTTTGATGTGTAGGTGGAGTGCAGTGTATGAATGCATGAGAATGTGTCTACATTGCGGAATAGTACGTGTGTACGTAATGATTTTGTAGCTCAGCGGAATTGATTTCCATGCAAAAAGGAAACAGATATCTCTTTGTGGCGTATGCGTTGCGTGCCCGCCTGGCACCCAGAGGGCCTGGGTTCGAGCCGCATTGCCAGCGAATATTTTTTTTTTCAAATCGTGCGGACACGCTCTGATGACCGGACGTGTACACGCCTCTCGTGAGACAAGAAATTCTTTCGCACTAAAGTAAAAACAATGAACCTGCATAATACGCCTGTTTTTCCTACGGTAAGGAAAGGGGTATGCTTTCCAGCTCGGAGTAAGCAGCAACTTTCTGCAGGCGTGCTGCTGGACATGCTTTTTAAGTGTTCACATGCGTGCAGGCTCGATTAGGAAACGTCTTAATAGTTGATTTCGTGGATAACATCTGAAGCGCTTTTTTTGTTGCTCCAGCTTTCCCCTGAAATATATGAGCGAACTAATTTTTCCCCCGTTCTTGATAAATCATTCAGCGCACAACTACAGCAGATACAATCGTTCTGTGCCATTTTTACGGTTTCGTTTTCCTCTCTTTTTGGGACGCGAACAGCAGTGTTCTGCGAAAAAGGATATATATATATATATATATATATATATATATATATATATATATATATATATATATATATATATATATATATATATATATAGATGAATTTTTCTCCTGTTTGGATCTGAAACGAACTCAGCCCAATCCCCCACCGTGGGTATGCGCCATTGCTTCAGAGGCAACAACATCGAGAACCTGCAGAAAAGATGATTGCAAGAATAAGCGACCCCGAATGAAGAAAAAAATGTGCAAAAGCGGCGATGCTACTAACACCCCGCCACTAATTAGAGAGCCTGTTTTCTCTCCCGCTCGCAACCCTATCTTTCATGGCCAGAACGCGTCGCGCTCAAAATAAGATTCTTAGCTACGGCAACGTTAGCAATGGAGCTAGAGCAAGATCAAGGGACGGTAATGGTAGCGGGGAGGTGCCAAGACGAGGCGCCCGCATGAGTAATGAGGGTTTTTCGACTATTAATGACTGGAGTTGCATGCGCGCAGAAACTTGCAACAACGAGAGAATCATTTGCATGCAAGTTTATTGCAGCACACGTTTCGTCTTCGAGTCTTCAACGCCATGCCGGACGCACGCTCACGGAGCCCTTGCTTTCATGAATGATCGGTGATGCAAGATGCATTTACACGCTAGAGCTGTGTGATTATGGCGAATAACCCCGCCGCAAGGTTGAAGAAACGTGTCCTTGGGAAACGGTAGAAGATAACAGCGCTTCGGAAAAAAAAGTGCACAGCAGATGCTCAGATGTGTCGCCAATAAGTCCAGGGACGGACCACGAGTTGCTCCGTTAGCTGCCTGTCGTGTTTGGAGTAGTCGTGACTGCGCTTACATTCGACAGGGGTACGTCGCTTTTCGCCAGGATGAGGGACTTTGAATCCTTGCGGCTGCTGTCTGTGATGAGCGTGCCATCCAACTCCTCTTCGGTGTCTGAACTGGCAGAGTCTTCCTCTGACTCATCGCGCGCTGTTGTCGTCTCAGCGCCCGCCAGTTCCGTCCCTTCTGATTTCGCCATGGAGCTTCTCTCTGTCGAGACCGAGCTGGACGACGACGTCGCCTGCTGCTCTGTAGTCTGGGACGTAAACTGCTGCTCCGTAGTTTGAGACGTAAACTGCTGCTCCGTAGTTTGAGACGTAAACTGCTGCTCCGTAGTTTGAGACGTAGGCTGCTGCTCCGTAGTCTGCGACGTAACCTGCTGCTCCGTAGTCTGCGACGTAGCTTGCTGGGTTCTCGTTGTGGAGTTAGCCGTCTCGTTGTTCTCGCTGTTCCAAGTCTCGTTCTTTGTTACGCCTCCGACACGGCCAACAGGTACCGGTGGCTCGGACACATTCTCACCGCGGGAGTATGTCTTCTCCGCGACCAGTAGCTCTGTGGCGGTGGCGGAGGAGTTATCAGGTACCAGGTACGCTGAGTCATTGGCGAGCTGTTGCTCCTGGACCCTTGCGGCGTTGCTCGATTTGACGATTCCAGGTGTGGCCCGGCCCGTGGACGTCGTGTTGGACATACCCCTACGCCGTGTCATCGTTGGTGTTGCTGACGGCGCGTTCAGGTAGACAACCTGCACCTCGTCGGCTCGCGTGTTGTTGGCACGGGGCACGGGTCGCTTGACCTGCACCGGCTCCTTTGCAGCCTGAGGTGCGGCGGAAGCCACCGTCGGGTTCTGCACGGACTGCTGGTTCAGGTACTCGCGATACTGGTCCAGGATCGCCACGAGCTCGTCGTTGCGCTTGAGCGAGAACCCCAGCAGCAGGAAGCAACCCATGACGATGCAGGCCATGACTGCGATGATAGTGCAGATGCGAGACCTGGACGTCGACTCCTGCTGCACCTGCATGTCGGCCATGCCCGCGGGATCCATGGTGACTCGAAGGATGCGCCGCAGTCGACGTTTAAAGTGGGCGGAGGCTTGGGCTCATCGCTCGGCGCGGCGGAGCAGTTGGGGCGGCGGCGACCAGCGAGCGTGCCAGGGCGCGGCCACGAGCGGTGCCTACTTCTTCGTTGTCGTCATCGCCTTCTTCGTCGGCGCATGGGCATTGGCTGCCGATCCTGCTTTGGCACATGCAAGCCACACAGAGGTAGGCTGGTGGTCGTAGTTTGAGTGAGCGGGATAGCGAGATAGAGAATTTTTACACTTGATGAGCTGCACGCATGCCTCAAAATCTGGACAATGAAAATAGTCATGTGCCATGTCGCATGTCTGAAGTACTCTATCACGGCCATTTTCACTTCAACAGAGAGACATGCCTCATAGTATTTTGAGGAGGAGGAGGAAGAATAAACATTTTTATTGAAGAGGTTGTGACAGATAATGAGGGGGACCCCTAGTCCAGGGCCCTGTTGGCCGAGGCAGCAGTTCCGCCTCGGCGAGCCAGTCACTGCTGGCGCTCCGGGCAGGAGTTTTGAGGTACCAACTCCAAAAAATCGATCTGAAAGAATCTGAGGAAGAAGAGGACAAAGAGTGTAGCCTAAGGCAATGTAACGATTATGAATGGCGAAATAGAAGACAGCTGACAAAGTCGTCGTCACCACCGTGGTGCAGCTGCAGCGTCCGGTATACAACAAGGCCGCCGTCAACGGTCTCCGGGGACAGCGCTCCCGGCTGGGGTTGGAACAGCTGTGGTTCCTGCTGATGCACTCTATACTCTCAAGGTGCGAACTCTGTCTTTTAGAGTGCCCTAGCTCTACACTCTAAACATGAATGGAGTAAAAAGAGAGCTCTCCTCTTGCGCACTCCATTTTATGGTAGGGTATGGAGCCCAAGATCTGAGGCAGATTGCCATCACTAAAAGTGCTGAATGTTTCTTTTTGGCAACGGAAACAAATTCCCTCTTCAAAACATCCCAAGTTCGAACAGTTACGAATGTTTTAACCGAAGTCTCGACCATCTGCATCTGTTAAACTCAAGACCTCTGGTGTCATGTTTAAAAGCCTCCTTCCATTGCTAACGGCATCAAGTTACCATGCTTTGCAATCTGAATATGCCTCTTGCCAAGAGTAGGCTTTCTATATGTTTAGTGATCGCAATCTAGGTACTCTGGGGGTTGGACAGCATACCGTACACCCCTGAAAGGGAGTGTGCTAGTGGACAGTTTCCTCTCCTTTTCCTCCAAAATGGACTAATTCGTGTTTAAAGTGGTGAGCCCCCACTCGTCGATTTCGTCATGATCTGTGCGGTCCAAATACGCCCACTGGGGAAGTGGCAGTTCAGTTAATGACTGGTCACGAGAGGTTACTCGGGAAGAGCAACCTGCATGACTCTCGCAAGCCCTGCCGGTGGCAGCACCTGCCGTCGCAGGGCACTGGCGCATCGCTTAACCATAGTACTACTGGTCCAGGCGTGGTTTGAGAACTCCCAGGGATATATGAATATTAAGTAGGGAATGACCAATAACGCATACATGAGCAATACCCCTTTAACGCTGTCGCGTCCTATCCTTAAATCTGAGCTTAGAAGTCCAGAAGTTGCCGATCTTTGTCTGAAGCCTACTGACCTTGAAAACCGAGCGTACAACCGAAAACGAAGAGCTAGAGCACCTAATTAGCATTTGGCCTGACCACGCTAAGTCGTCCGCCATTTTAATGCGGTGGCGTTACTTAGCTCGTGTCGCAGAAAATCTGGCGTCGGCGTCGTTGACCGTGAGCGAAAGATGCACGAAAAATCCCCAGAGCAGCAACGTAGGAGGTAGGTGGGCCTCCCGTATCTTTGTGGCGTAATCACAACCTACTCACCGGATTGCGAGCAAACTGCGCACCGTGGCAGATGGCAGTTAAATTAACGATTGGTCACGCGAGGTTGCCTGGGCCGCACACGCCCCACCGGTGGTAGCATCCGCCATCGCAGGGCACTGGCGCATCGCTTAACCGTAGTACCACTGGTCCAGGAGTAGTTTGAGAACTCCCAGGGATATATGAATACTAAGTAGGGAATGAACATTTCTGCATACATGGGCATAAACTCATTTAAGCTTTTGCGTCATACCCTTCAGATGGAGATTAAATAACCCCTCCATTTTTTTTCGGCTGCTAGGAGCAGAGTCAGGCACGTTTCCAGAAATTTTTTTCGGCAAGAAGCCCAACGCCATTTGTTGTACCCCGGAAGGGGGGGGGGGGGGGGTGCATGCTTTGCGAGAAACTGATAGGAGGACTGATGGGGAGGAGCCTCTTGGATATGTACCGGGGCAGAGTGCCCACTTGTTTATTCCCTCTCCGCATTGTGACATTCACGACTGCGAGGCCTCCCAGTATTCCTGTCGGGCTGATGAGGCTTAACATGTATCTTTCAGCTGCCTATCTACACTCGTTTTGTTTTCCGAATTCCTTGCTTCGTTCGCCAGTTTACATGGAGGTTTGTGCTACTCAGTGTAAAACAGCCTTCGAGCGTTTGTTTGCTTTTCCGCACCGCACTCTGAAGACCATAAAATTCATCAATATATCCTCAAAACCTTCTTTCGAATCATTAGCTGACTTCCCATTGCGTAGACAAAAAAGAAAAAAAATGTGCCTGCTAAGCTATATATAAAAATATGCAGTAGATTGTTGGGCAGCGCAGTTCTTGAAAGAGCATTTCCTTCCTTCAGATGTTAGCGGCGGTACAGCTGCCTTTCTTGGAAAACTGTTCATACTTTGACCAGAAGGGATTACTTATTCATAAACTAGTTGCTGAAAAACATAGGCAACTGTCAGGGGCACTTAGTTAGTTTTGATAAGTTAATCACGCCCTCAGCCACAACCCTCCAGTACGAAGCAGCCCCTGCGACAAGTGCAAGGGTTGCTCTGGTCGTGAGCGAAAATGCGGTCGAGAGGAAGTTAGGAACACGTGACGTGAGTGAGTGGATACAAGAATTCGAGGAAACAAAATTTACGTTAGCTGTCCCTATAACAGTGCCCACTGTTGCGCACATGCCTCACTCTGAATTTATGATGCAACGCACTAATTCTGCCTTCTAAACAACTAAGATTGCTCTTTTAGCAGTGCTGAGAAGGTTAGCTCCAGAAAGATTTATGCCGAAACTGCCTTCAAGGTTTATCAACTGGGACGTATACGATAAACAAATAATACTGCACTTGCGTAGATTTATAGATTGATGCACAAAAAAGGCATCATTGCAGATTCACGTAGGGGCGTAAATTTGTTCCGAACCGCATTACCCTGTCTGTCAATGCGCTTAACACACTCATGAGACACAACAGAATGAAACCGTCACATAGCAAGGCAAAATCGTAGGTTTATGGTAGTGACCTCAGGCGCAAGGTAAAATCTGTGGCATGTCTATACAAAGTGCAGGATTCTGTCATAGGCTGTTGCCAAAAATATGTGTAGCCTGAGCAGTGAATTATACTAATGTTTAAGGCTTTTAAGATCTAAACTTCTATTTATAAAACAAAGATTAATTTTAGAGTTCTCGCTGACTTGCTTCGAGCTCTTCATTAAGATTCCTTTTCAGAAATGTGCCAGCGTTCTTTCTGCGCGAAAAAAACTCACTCAGTTCCCAAGGAAATCGCAAATGAGCGTCCTTTCCTATTCGATCTCCAATGCAAAGCTGTCGACGCTCTCGTCGCATCAAAGACACCGCATTCGAAGAGAGAAGAGGCGGTTGGGAATGATTTGCTATTGCAGTTTAGTGTGATAACGTAGGAAAAGAAACGGGAAATGGGGAGAGGAACAGGCTGGCGACTGCCACCCGAAGAAGCACAGTGTCCGCCTCCTTCAGAAAGGGGAGTAAAGAGGAAGCGTAGAAGCATCGAGCAGGAGAGAAATACAGCACGCTAGGCGACGGCTTTCATGATAAAAGAAACCCAGAGAAGCCAGGCGCGTGGCCGGGAATGCCAATATAGCGATGAAAAAAAAAACAATAGCAAGACAGCCCCGGCACCGGCGATTGCAACGTCCTCTGCACGAAGACGCCTTCCTTAAAATGGGGGATTTAAGATTTAACTGAACCCTAAGCGACGTGAGTGCTCGCGCTTTCGGAGTTGTTGCTTATGGCAGCAGAAGGCGAAGACGGCGCGCCCTCGAGTTCGACACAGCGCAAAGCCGCGAGTTCGTCGTCAAGCTGCGAACGAAGTAATGTCGTGGAGCTGAAGTTTTTCCCTCACAAGAGCGAGTGGTACGCGCCCTTTTAAGCGCTTGCAGGAGGGGTTACGAAATAACGGAACCTAACGGCAGGAAAGTCGCTTTGACTTGTGGTCCAGTAGTGCTTGGCGAAACTTGCTTCCTTCTATCACTGCCTTTCTCTTGCCTCCCCAGCACAGAGTAGCATGTCAGCGCCTTCCACACGCGGGGAAGAATTTACGTTCTTCATTAAAGATTCTCTATCTCTCCTTCTGCTTTCATAACGTGCCGGTGTGACACGTGATCATTTTTGGCAACTGCGGCTGCGTTCCTCGCGGGCCATTATTAACCGCTAGGAAACTCAGCTGATAACTGCGTTCTAAAGTGAACACGACGCACATCGTCCTCTAGTGCGAATCCTATATGTGCTTGAGACGCGCGGCTGGTAAGAGCGATTCCGGTGCACCAAAAATGGCATGTAAATCATCGTGAGCAGCCACATCACATGCGATAGCGTTCAGATGCCTTGAACGTGATGCGTGGCAGCTGCTGTAGCCTTCTTTGCTTGAGGACACAGCGTGAGGACAGAAGAGTCCAGGACGCGCCCCCCCTGGCTCAAATGCCTCGCTGCGCCACCAGCGTCATCTAGTGGCCCGAGAATGGCGCGTCCATGCCACGATTTCGCGCGCCAAGTGGGTGCTGGTCTGGAAGCCACTGCTCTTTTGCTTGGTGCGAGAAGCAGCCCACACGGTGAGTCGACAAGCTCCCCTTTCCACCGTACGCCACCACTGGTATAAGGCGTCGGCAAGCTGCATTTTCTAAAATTTCGCCAGAATCTCGCTGCTGCCAGCTGCGAGAGTGTTGCTCCGCGCATCAAGAAGGATCGGAACACCGTTGCGGGCACATTCTCGACCGACCGCACAGCAAGACAACGTGCTTCGTGTTCGCTTCAGAACGCGGCCATCAGCTGCGTTTCCTAGCGGTTCATATGGCCCGCGAAAAACGCAGCGACAATTGAGGAAGGTGATCCGGAGCCACACCGGCACGTATATGAATGCAGAAAAAAAGCATATCGGCCACCAGCGATGTTTTTTTTTCGCATTAGCTCGTCCTGGCCACTTCTGTCCCCGACATTGCTTACATTTTAGCTGCGACTGCGAGCACTGCGAAGTGGTCCTGCACTTTTGCGAGCTGAAGCACCTCTGCTACCAGCAGATGACCAAACCCGTCACAGCAGTTCAAGCGCAAGGTTCCAACACGCAGCACGCACAGTTCTACTTTATAATGTGCTTGAACATCGCCATGCTCCGTGTCGTGTTCTTTGAGCTGCGGTCGCTCGGCGGACCGCACCGATAAAAGTATTCACTCGTTCGTGCTTCCTTTCATAAAAGCACTTTACAGAATTTCAGTCGATGAAAAATGTTACTCTGTGCTTCGGCTGTGCTTCTCAGCATATATCGTGAATGCTTTATTGATGAGGTTTTCTGCTCAGTAGGCATGAAGTAATGCTTGAGGCACTGCAAAACTGAGGCTCGTTCGCTAGCCAGTGAGGAGTCTCTTCATAGAGCTGTTTTATTACAGTTTACTGTACCTATTAGAATTAAATATATTTTGAAACATTACAGCAGACTGTTTAAATAAAACCAAAGTAGCTCCGATACCGAAGCACGCGTTCAAAGATGTCCACACCGGCAGGTGCGAAGCGAGAATTTTCTACTTACGCAAGCGACACGCCATCTCCGCCAGCGCGGTGTGTGTGGACGCCGCGGAATACCAGTAACACAATAAATACGCGCTTGCAGTGATAAATTCCCAATTCTACCCGATGCTCGCTTCCTCTTTCATAGCCGACTATGCAGCGGCGGCGGAAACCGCCGCTGTTGCTCTTGTCGTACGACACTGCGGCGCGCAAGGGCGCAACGCTCATGTGGTCACGGATTCACAGGAAGCCTGCCGAAACTTCCTGCGAAGACGCGTCCCAAGACACGTCGCTCGATACAAGGGTGCCCGACCCCTCAATAAACCCCACCAGATTACGTGGACCCCTGGTCACGAGGGACTAGAGGGAAATGAAAGGGCGCACACTTCAGCTCGAGCAGCAATTAACCGAGCGGGGCAATCCAGCGCATTCCAATTCATCCCGGTTCTTACCAGCTACAGCGAACGCGCAGAGTTACAGCGGCTCCAACGCCGAAAATACCCTCCTCCTCACCCAGGACGCTATCTCCTGGCGTCACATCCAAACACTTTCCCTTATCTCCACAAACTTTACCTCATGCACCTAACACTACACCCTGACACATGTCCATAGTCGCAGGCCCGCCCAACACTCTTCCACATTTTGTGGGTATGCGGGGTGAAACCTATCCACTTACAGACGCAGTACACGTCATTTGAGCGGTGGGAGGCGATGCTGACCAGCGATCGCACGAGGACCAAAGAGCCCCCATAAAACAGGTCCGTCTGACAGCTCAAGCACGTGGAACTCTGCAATAAGGACCCCACCCGCAAGCCTCAAGGAACATTCCCCTGATTTTAGTCATTTAAGTTTACCTACCTACTACTGCTGAACGCCTGTATAATTATTACTACAGAAGACGCCGTTATGCGCCCGCCAAAACTTCTTTCTTCGCTTTGGGACCAGATTGGCAGAGGCCATTGTTTCGTGTTGTGAAGATACGTGCAATGTTTCGACTTCACTTGATCTCTGCACTTGAGTTTCTCCGTGTTATTATCCTTTTACTCTAGGATACAGCAAGGCGTACGCCAGGAACTTAGCACTGGTCAGATGACACACTGCCGAGCTCCACAAAGCTCCCTTCTGGCATATGTTCCGCCGTTCATGTCTACTGTATAACACACCAACCCAGTTCATACTACGCCTGTTTGTAAGCATTCACAAATTACAGCACAAAAGTGCTACTGGGACGTCTTTGAAAATAAGTTTACGGGAATCTTTGATACCCATTAATTTGGTCATTAACAGAAGAAAACAGCATTTACGATTTTTCGCAAGTTGTAACAGGCATTTTTTTCTGGCAACTGACGGAAGCTTGGTCACCGATGTCATGAATGCGCCTTATCTCTAACATAATGCAGGTGATATTTGAATCTGAAAGCAGTAAAACTGTGGCAAAGCCAATGTTATCTCTCGGTTCCTTTCCCACGGGGTGCTGGTTTGACCCCATACGCTGTGATCCGTGTACTTCGCTGTGATCAGTGTACTAGGTTTATTTTACAATCCGCCTCGGTGCTCAAATATTGTACTTTTGTCTGGGCAGCAACAACAGCACAGACTATAGCACAACTCTTACTGCTCCTAAAAAGAATTTCCAGACTAATTTCTAAATCTCGTACGTCCTGCGTAGTGCACCATTGCAACTGTAAGCATAGTGCGAGCTGAATATTGTTTATGTGACTTGGTTACACAACATAAGACTTGGTAACTTATACCGATTAGGAATCACCAAGAAGGGCAATATACGATTAGTACTGCTTCACGGCAACATGACTGCATATAATACTCACTGTTTTTGAGCAGTGGTACGTTGAAGGCTGCCGGACAAACTACGGTAGACAGAGGCTGCGGTTCGGACTTCCTAACCTGCTCAAACAATTCGCAACGTATAATAGCGAAGGCCTAGCTCTTGTTATTTTAAAGGTCGCTGCGTGAGATATTTTCTTAAAATATTGTTAATTTTTCTCGCATTTTTTGCTTACGTACACACGCCGACCACGTACTCAATTATTTCACCATTATAAAAAGAGGGTGAGAGATACCTTCCAATGATTGATGTATTATTTGATCACTCTCTACAGCGAATCCTTTCATTTAATTAGCCTGCATTAAGTCTGTTTTTAATTTTCATTTCAGAGTAATCTAGAGGTGTGCGAATATTCAAAATTTTTGAATAGCGAATTGAATATCGTTATATTTGACTCGCTGAAAGAACCAAGTCGTGCACGTTCAAAATTATTCGAAAAGAATTGAAAATGTTAAGTTTTCGAATAGTTACAGATTAATTGGCACGGAGTTTCAAAAGAGAACGCCGCAGTTTTCTTCGACGACTATTTCATAAACAAGGGCCCAGCCTTGCGTTGACCAGCATGCTGCCGCAGTCAGTCCGCGTGAAATGGAAGGTCCAGCCCCGTGACACGGCCCATTCATGTGGCGTCCTTCATAATGGTCATATATATATATATATATATATATATATATATATATATATATATATATATATATATATATATATATATATATATATATATATATATATATATATATATATATATATATATATATATATATATATATATATATATATATATATATATATATATATCAGCAGACAAGTTAAAGGAAATGAGGGGCCCGTTTTGACAAATTTATGAAGGGAGCGAACAGTCACCGAAACCAAGGTGCATAGGGGAACGTTAATTTTTTTTTTAATGTGTTATGCTTATCAGTAGGATAATAATTCTTAGATTAATAAACTGCTTAAAGAAAATTACTTATAAAGCAGCAGAAAAAACAACCATGCCGCCGGTGGGATCCGAACCCACGACCTCCGAATATCGCGTCCGGTGCTCTTACCAACTGAGCTACGGCGACGGCTGTCCAATCTGCTGCTCTCGTGGGTATTTATGTTTACTGGGTGTAAGCGAGCCTTGAGAGTGTTCACCAGCGCCACCCTCGACCATAGCGGCGGACGTAGCACGTCCTGTAATACCGCGAGCGTGACGTAGAACGTCGTCTAACGGCGGGGGCGGAAACTGTGCGAGAGCCCTCTTATGCTACCTTTGGCATTAAGACTGCCAGAACCGAGACCCTCGTTAAGCTATCAGCAGACAAGTTAAAGGAAATGAGGGGCCCGTTTTGACAAATTTATGAAGGGAGCGAACAGTCACCGAAACCAAGGTGCATAGGGGAACGTTAATTTTTTTTTAATGTGTTATGCTTATCAGTAGGATAATAATTCTTAGATGAATAAACTGCTTAAAGAAAATTACTTATAAAGCAGCAGAAAAAACAACCATGCCGCCGGTGGGATCCGAACCCACGACCTCCGAATATCGCGTCCGGTGCTCTTACCAACTGAGCTACGGCGACGGCTGTCCAATCTGCTGCTCTCGTGGGTATTTATGTTTACTGGGTGTAAGCGAGCCTTGAGAGTGTTCACCAGCGCCACCCTCGACCATAGCGGCGGACGTAGCACGTCCTGTAATACCGCGAGCGTGACGTAGAACGTCGTCTAACGGCGAGGGCGGAAACTGTGCGAGAGCCCTCTTATGTTACCTTTGGCATTAAGACTGCCAGAACCGAGACCCTCGTTAAGCTATCAGCAGACAAGTTAAAGGAAATGAGGGGCCCGTTTTGACAAATTTATGAAGGGAGCGAACAGTCACCGAAACCAAGGTGCATAGGGGAACGTTAATTTTTTATTTTTTTTTAATGTGTTATGCTTATCAGTAGGATAATAATTCTTAGATTAATAAACTGCTTAAAGAAAATTACTTATAAAGCAGCAGAAAAAACAACCATGCCGCCGGTGGGATCCGAACCCACGACCTCCGAATATCGCGTCCGGTGCTCTTACCAACTGAGCTACGGCGACGGCTGTCCAATCTGCTGCTCTCGTGGGTATTTATGTTTACTGGGTGTAAGCGAGCCTTGAGAGTGTTCACCAGCGCCACCCTCGACCATAGCGGCGGACGTAGCACGTCCTGTAATACCGCGAGCGTGACGTAGAACGTCGTCTAACGGCGAGGGCGGAAACTGTGCGAGAGCCCTCTTATGCTACCTTTGGCATTAAGACTGCCAGAACCGAGACCCTCGTTAAGCTATCAGCAGACAAGTTAAAGGAAATGAGGGTCGAGGGTGGCGCTGGTGAACACTCTCAAGGCTCGCTTACACCCAGTAAACATAAATACCCACGAGAGCAGCAGATTGGACAGCCGTCGCCGTAGCTCAGTTGGTAAGAGCACCGGACGCGATATTCGGAGGTCGTGGGTTCGGATCCCACCGGCGGCATGGTTGTTTTTTCTGCTGCTTTATAAGTAATTTTCTTTAAGCAGTTTATTAATCTAAGAATTATTATCCTACTGATAAGCATAACACATTAAAAAAAAATAAAAAATTAACGTTCCCCTATGCACCTTGGTTTCGGTGACTGTTCGCTCCCTTCATAAATTTGTCAAAACGGGCCCCTCATTTCCTTTAACTTGTCTGCTGATAGCTTAACGAGGGTCTCGGTTCTGGCAGTCTTAATGCCAAAGGTAGCATAAGAGGACTCTCGCACAGTTTCCGCCCTCGCCGTTAGACGACGTTCTACGTCACGCTCGCGGTATTACAGGACGTGCTACGTCCGCCGCTATGGTCGAGGGTGGCGCTGGTGAACACTCTCAAGGCTCGCTTACACCCAGTAAACATAAATACCCACGAGAGCAGCAGATTGGACAGCCGTCGCCGTAGCTCAGTTGGTAAGAGCACCGGACGCGATATTCGGAGGTCGTGGGTTCGGATCCCACCGGCGGCATGGTTGTTTTTTCTGCTGCTTTATAAGTAATTTTCTTTAAGCAGTTTATTAATCTAAGAATTATTATCCTACTGATAAGCATAACACATTAAAAAAAAATTAACGTTCCCCTATGCACCTTGGTTTCGGTGACTGTTCGCTCCCTTCATAAATTTGTCAAAACGGGCCCCTCATTTCCTTTAACTTGTCTGCTGATAGCTTAACGAGGGTCTCGGTTCTGGCAGTCTTAATGCCAAAGGTAGCATAAGAGGGCTCTCGCACAGTTTCCGCCCTCGCCGTTAGACGACGTTCTACGTCACGCTCGCGGTATTACAGGACGTGCTACGTCCGCCGCTATGGTCGAGGGTGGCGCTGGTGAACACTCTCAAGGCTCGCTTACACCCAGTAAACATAAATACCCACGAGAGCAGCAGATTGGACAGCCGTCGCCGTAGCTCAGTTGGTAAGAGCACCGGACGCGATATTCGGAGGTCGTGGGTTCGGATCCCACCGGCGGCATGGTTGTTTTTTCTGCTGCTTTAGAAGTAATTTTCTTTAAGCAGTTTATTAATCTAAGAATTATTATCCTACTGATAAGCATAACACATTAAAAAAAAAAATTAACGTTCCCCTATGCACCTTGGTTTCGGTGACTGTTCGCTCCCTTCATAAATATATATATATATATATATATATATATATATATATATATATATATATATATATATATATATATATATATATAAATATATATATATATATATATATGGCCTCCATGATTGGCGATAATGCGGGGCTCAGGCAGGTTTAGCAAACTGGCAAATCGCGCCTTGATCACGGAATGCATGACTGGTACGTCACTTTCATCCCTCTCATATCTACTAAGCTGTGGCGCTGGTTTATTTGCTGTCATTGCCACTTGAAAAAGATAACTTTCTTGCATGTTGTATGAGATTTGGACATGCAGTTAATGTACTGACTTCTCGTTGCGTAAGCCTCAGCGGAGATCAGCGTTGCGTCATCTGAGAAGTATACCTATTTCTACAGAATATGTATGAAGGAAGCCAATAGTGACCGAAACCACAGGGGAATGTTTTCCTCTTATTTTATCATTTGTGCGCTTAATCAACGGGATAATTATATATATATATATATATATATATATATATATATATATATATATATATATATATATATATATATATATATATATATATATATATATATATTGTTTTATCGATTGAAGAACGATTGGAAAACAAAAGAAAAACCAACCGCACTGCGCCGGTGGGATCCAAACCAACGACCCCCAAATTTCGCGTCCGGTGCTCTACCAACTGAGCTACGGCGGCGGCTGTCCAGGCTTCTGCATACGGGGGTATTTGTGCGTATTGTAATCGAACCTTGACAGTGTTCACCTGCACCACCCTCGCCCATAGCGGCGGACGTAGTACGTCCTGCATTAAAGTGAGCATCACGTAGGAACGTGGTCGAACGGTGAGGGCAGAAGCTGTGCGAGAATTCTCTTAGGCTACCTAGGAAGTTCGCTTCTTTTGTCTGCTCTATAGAAGTAATAGCTCCGTAGTTTTCGCACAATTATTCGTTCTGTACGAATGAAAGGAGAAGAAGCTAATATCAACAAAATATTCAATTCGTATTCGATTTCGTTCTTTCGTCATACTCGATTCGTATTCGACGCGATTTCTGGCTACATTATCCGCATTCGATTCGGTAGCAAAGCTAAGATATTCTTCTTTGTTTCGGTTTTAAAAAAGTACTTTCGAACACCCGTACAGTAATCACCTCGTCTAAGTGTATGTCTCCACATGCGTGCTTTGTTCCCTGCGTTCACTACGTGACCTTCGTGAGGCAGCAGTATCGTGCTTCTGAATGTTCAGTTGTCTCTATTTATTTGTCTATTTGAGCTTTGTGTTGATATCCTTGCTGTCTATTGCTGCTTAATAGGGGACCCCCCACCCTTTCCCTATGCCAAGCTGCTCCCGAAATTTTTATGCGGCTGCTCCTTTTCTTCTTTTGCTGGCAAGAATAAAAATTGGCAGACGATTACAATGGTCGGTCATACGAAATTTGAGCGCGGCTCTTGACACACCACCTGCTACCGCTGACAGGTGGCGTTTCGCTCTGCTACTGCCTGCCACGGTTGTCAGGTGGCGTGCTACGCTAACTACGTCGACAATGCCGACGCCGACGACTATGAAGCGGCCGCCGCGGTGGCTCAGTGATTATGGCACTCGGCTGCTGACCCGAAAAACGCGGGTTCGATCCCGGCCGCGGCGGTCAAACTACGATGGAGGTGAAATTCCAGAGACCCGTGTACTGTGCGATGTCAGTGCACGTTAAAGAACCCCAGGTGGTCGAAATTCCCGGCGCCCTTCACTACGGCGTCTCTCATAGCCTGAGTCGCTTTGGGACGTTAAATCACCATAAACCAAACCAAACTACCACGCAGAATCGACGAGCGAGAACATAAGAGGTGCGCTCTAGAATTTCATCATTATTATTATTATCTAAAACACAGCGCAAAAACAAATTAATAGAAGTGTGCGACCCAACGCACTGACTATCAACTCATTCTTTTATTCCGCTAGCCGCCTGGATGTAGTACATTAAAAAGGAAGGCAGAAAGAGCAATAGATATACAAAAAAGATAAGACAACCATGATGCCTGTAAAACACTATCATTGCTGGGCGCATTTATGAAGAAATAAGCTGTCTTTTTCAGGAAGGCTGACGGACGGCGTGCTTACGTTGTCTTAGTCTCACTGGCGGTAAAGAGTGCCGGCGTTTACGTATTTTTTTTTCTGCAACAAGCAACCTGTGTGCGTTGTGCCAACGCGTTGACATCAGGGAGCGTTTTTCACTCGCAAGTAGCGGCAATCATGAAGACCGCTGAGTAGACTGCCAGTGCGGGCGGCGGGAGGGGGGAGGGGGGTGGGGGCATGGTGTACTACTTTCGTGAGGCAAACAGGGCGCTGTTGAAATGAGATGCTCAAGGATTACCTTGGTAAATATTGCACATCTGGCTTTGCCTTGATGGCACCCGCGTCCCCCAGAAATACAGAAGCCGGCGAGCAAGGCAAATCCTTGAAACACTCACCAGCGAGGCTCAGACGGCGTGAACCGCTTTCCGTTAGCCGTCTCGAAAAAGAAAGCCTGTCATATGAATTGCTCAGCGATGCGCTCAGCAGTAATTGTGTTGTTGTGTCATCATAGCAGTCTTATCTTTTTGTATATTTTTGCTCTTCCCGCTTTTCTTTTTTTGTGTATATTGGAGGCTGGCGCAATAAGAGATTTGGTTGAAAGCGCGTAGTGCAGTCACTATATTCTAGTCCCATGTTTTTGCACTGTGGTGTCTGTTATCCTAAAGATTCACCGACGTCCCAAGTCTGCGCCCTAATTCAGTTTCCGTTCATTTTGGACAGAGCGCAAAAACTGGAACGACTAAATTGACCAGAGTCAGGTGGCAGCTGCATAAAGCGGAGATGCAGTTTTCCCTTGAAGAGCTTCCATACTTCTTTTCACTTCTGTCCGGAAATGGTTTAGACCAGGTTTCACAAACCTTGAATACTGCATTAGGAATGAACGTCAGCCGCTGAGCACTTTACCGCTGTGGTAAGGCCCGGAGAGTGTCTTTTCCTTATTTTTCCACCTTTCAGAACCAGGCTTGTGATTGCTTAGCCCCGCTGGCACTGCATTGTTAACACCTCCCTAGATTCTACCTGGTACTTCCTCCCTCGCTCGTGCACGTCCTGACCGGACCCATTTGCCACCGACAGGCAAATCATTCCAACTTTAGCCGACAGATAGGCGCACTAACAATTCCTCCTCACCCGCCCGCCGTTTCAGCGGGGTCACCGGCGCGTACGGGCGGTACAGCTTAAAATGATTCGAAAATTATCGCTCTCATATCCACCGAATAGAGCCAATGATTTTTTCTTTGTGTGATGGCGACGTACTCTTCAATAATAATGAGGGCGCAGGATATAGACAAGTCAAGCGGCTAGTTAAGGTCATATATTTTGTTCAGCCTTCTTGCGAAAATAAACCGCATAAGAGCACTTTCACCAGAACAGGTTAAGTCTAAATAGATTACCTTTAAATCGCATCAAGATGTGCTGAACCGCTGCCTAGAAGAAACGCACAACGGGCTATGCGCTTGACGTGGAGGCAGCGGAGTCGGACCTCGGCAGAACACGGTGCCTTGCTTCACTTGTAAGCAAGTCGCTCGGGCGTGTTCGGGAAACTCCGTTGCCTAATCGTCTTATTCAGGTGCTGGCTCATCCAAGGCTTAACTGTTCTTTTTGCTGTCGTGAAAGCCTATGTCATCGTCAACGAAACCTGCGAATGAAACAAAGAGGGGAATTTTCTCATTCGAAAACGCGCTGAGCCGTGGTGAAAGCAGCCGATTCGCCGGGTCGAGCGATTTCAAGGAACCCGATTGGTCCGCTGACGACACGGGCCCTGTACACAGAGCCATAGGGCCTCTGACACCCAGCGGCTTTGCAGTTGCCTCATCCCTTTTTTTCTTCGCAAATATAAAACTTGCGCAACGCACCTTGCTCCACGCGTGCAGTCGACGCTTTGGAGGTTGCGTTTCGAAAGCCGTACTGACGGTGGATTTTTCAGATCACGTTAGCAACGTAGGGTGCTCAGTGCGCGTTTCGTAGTTTCTTTGTGCCTCCGTGACATCGATTAAAGGATCAAAAATAGCTCGCTGACTGCAAGATACGACCCAGCAGATTATTTTGAAACAAATTTAATCAACTTGCGCTCTTCACGCGGGGTTGAAAAACTCCGCAAATTCAGAAGAAGGGAGTCGGCGAAACCATTTGCGCTATTGTGAAACGAATAAATCGAAACCTTACCAGTAAAATTAGGATCAGAGAGGTTACCAAGCCGCGCTACTGTTAACAGAAATCATTGCACATGCTAAACAAATGGGGTATCTACCCCACGGTGTTTGCTTAATTAAATTAAATTAAATTTAATAAATTAAATTAAACTTAGTTTAATAAATTGAATTAAACTTAATTTAAATGCAGCTAGGCGGACACCCACGACTTCTTGTCAGTAACGTGTGATAACCGTAGGTACGAATGACCGGTTAGGTTATTTCTGCATGATTGCCTTTTGATTCAAATTGAGAAATCAAGATCTACCTCCTCGACCTTGGTTTGCAGAATCGTTACCTCAGCTAAGTATGACGGGCATTCAATAAATGCCCACAAGTTTGGCTGCTTTGCGTCGTACACTTTGCAGGCCGAACTTGACGCCTTCGCACTGGTGGATCGAGCTCAATGTGGAGGAGCGTCTGACTGGTTCACGCTTCGTGACCGACGAAGAGGTTCCAGTGCAGTGCACCGTTGGCGTCGCCAGCAGCCGCCATCGGCCTTAGGTAAGTGCACCGATGTCGAAAGAATCGCCACTGGAGGGGATCGCACCGCAAAGCCATTCCGAACTTTCACTGCAATTAAACATCTTCCAAACCTGTCACTCAATAAAAGACGTGGGAGGCAAAACTCACTGAACACTCCTCGTATATTACGCGTGAGCGTGGCTATTTGATTGCGAAATCACTAATTTACGAGGTCCGACCGGGTCGTCGAGTTTGTGCGAAGCTTGATCTTGAGGATAAATTTTTCCCGTGCTGAAATAAAATAAATGCAAACAAATATTGCCGCGACTGGCTGTTGAGCCCGCGGCGGCGCGAACAGAGAGAGAGGGTTTATTGACTTGAATGGCAGAGAGGTTGGACTGAAAAAAATATCTGGCCTGCTACTCTGCACTGGGGAATGGTAAGAGGAGTAAAAAGAGGGTCACGATGGGGAGTGATGATGATGGGAGGAGGGAGATGAAAAACACATAAAAAAGAAAACAAGGCACACTTTCTAACATCACAAACGCGAGGCAAGGATCAGCGTCGCTTGCCAGTGCATGAGAGAACTATGCTACGCCTCGTGTTAAACTGCAACACACTCTCACGCTTTGCGTTGCGCATCGTCGTCTCCATCAAATTCCATCTGCGGCGCGAACAGATCAGATCATCTGACCCTCGATCAGAGCTTAACCCGAGTCTAATATCGTCGCCAGACGTGCTCACGACCCATCAAAGAAAAACCATGAGCCAACCAGCCTAAACACATGCTTTTTCAAGTCTACTCGGTTTAACTACGTTAAAATCCTACCACTTTCTCTTTTGCAGTCTGTTTATGCACCTTGCTCACCGCATATTGTTAAACGTGGTGGTTGTTGACGAAATCAAAATGTACTGAAAAATTGGCGCGCTCGGCTTTTCATGCGTTATTAAGATTCTTTCCATCTGCGCCGCCGCGGTGGCTCAGTGGTTATGGCGCTCGGCTGCTGACCCAAAACACGCGGGTTTGATCCCGGCCGCGGCGGTCGAATTTCGATTGAGGCGGAATTCTAGAGGCCCGTGTGCTGTGCGATGTCAGTGCACGTTAAAGAACCCCAGGTGGTCGAAACTTCCTTAACCCTTCACTACAGCGTCCCTAATAGCCTGAGTCGCTTTGGGACGTTAAACCCTCATTAAGCAAACCAATCTTTCCATCTGCGATTCTCGCTATCTGCAATTTTATGGCGGCTGTGCATGACCTCTTTTCTGTGATGCGTGCCGGGGGCTTCATCGATAAAAATTGCTTTATAAACCTCGTTATGGCGTACCGGATGACAATTCACAATCCTGCCGAACCACTACTAAGAAAGCTATAACTGAACTGATGCTGTTCTGATTGCCTCGGGCTGCATAAGTGAGAGTTGTTCTTGGAACCGTGCCTTAAAACGCGCTAAATTGTTCTCCGACTGCGTTGCAGGTATAGCTCGGACGCGTACACCTATCCAGTGGACGCATGCCCACAATGACTACGCAAGTGGGCGTCGTGGAAACTGAAGCATTCCACGTGGCGTCATTCCACCGCAGCAGCGCGCCGAGGCGTCATCATCGCACAGGAAAACAACGGAGCAACAAGCGACGGTGTTCAAGAGCGGCCACAGCAGCCGTGCCCTCCCACGAGCTAATCCGCTCCCGAAACGAATTGCAGGTGAGCTTCAACAGTCATTGACCCTATCACAGCACCTAGTAAATTTGGCTGTGGCTGCTAGGCTTCCCCTCAAGATATCATGCTAGGTATCATGTTGCCATAATTTTATATGCATTTTGCTCGCGTTCTTGCGATCCTGTTACGCCTGTTGACGCTTTGTTTATGCGTTGCTTGGTATGGAATGTACCTGCAAATTTGTGAAGAATTGAATCTGCAATTCTTATCCCCCCCCCCCCCCCCCCCCCGCTTATTGTAATGCCTTGACAAAGGCGCTGCGAGTAATGAATAAATGGGTGTTTTTACCTATATCGTCTATGCAACACAATTCCCGAATTTAAATGAAATCCAGCGCGCCTGATTTACCTTATGAGATTGTAACCCCAACGGTAGAAAAAGAAGGAACTACTATTGAAGAAATTCTGAATTTCTTCACAGAGGTGTTTTCAAATTTTGTTAGACCTTTGGGCGAGTCTTTAAGCAAGGCTAAAAAACTTGATTCCTCCAACGGTGCAAACAGAGCTCTGCTTACATTTAATGAGTGCATCGTTAATGCATAAATGAAAGCATTGAAGAATTTAGGCCCGAACGCCAAGACTTCTGCAAGCAATTGGCAGAAGTTAGAGATAGGAGCACATAACCCAACATAACGTAAACACATAAATAACATTAGTGCGCTCGAACAAAAGCCACAAAGATGGCGCTCTTGAAGCTGAAGGAGTCATTTGAAGAGGCATTCTTGAGATAGAATACCTCCCTGTCCCTGAGGGCTAAAACCTTCTTTGAGTCGTCAACATAACAGCCTTTTCTTTTAGAATAGGTTTTTCGACCAACGGCATACATAAGGGGTTAATCGTGTATCAACGGCAGGTAATGGACTCGCTAACGTGGTAATATGGTGAACATAGATTGTACAAGGTATATTTCAAGATCAGAAACAAGAACGAGACATAAGCACTCATATCGATTCAACACAGACTGCTTTAGACATTCGTTTTTTCCGTCAGCCATTCGAGAATGGAATAACCTACCATCAAGTGTAACCAGCTCATCTTTAGAAAAATTTTTAGAGACATATGAAGCGCACCTGCTAGCTCTACAATGTGCATTATAAACAACATTTCGTCAGCTCCAGTGCTCTATTTGAAGTTCTGAAAATTGTTCTTTCTAATGTGTAATGCATTTATGTTGTTCTTGTTTCTTTTCCCTTGTATTGCTGCCCCCATGTTATTTCTCACCGATTATTATTATTGCTATTAAACCTAACAGCCTCTGTTCACATATAGTTGCAACGCTGTGTTTTATATACCTGCTTTGTTGAATAGTGTTTTTGCCCTTCCTGCGATGATCCCGATTTGGATTGGCAGTATTTCAAAATAAATAAATAATAAATTCGGTATCTGCTGAAAAACATGCGCGAAAAGGTTGTCAAACACACTAGCACTTAGTTTCTCGGGAAGCAAGCCAGCGGTCACCAACCAGCATCTGTGTCGTGAAGACTATATCCTTCTTGGCTGAATTCTGAACTCAAAGCGCGAAGAAGAGAATAAATGTTCACCCAGGTCTCTGAAGGCAAGGCCCCAATGAGCAAATTTGAGCACTGGCGTCTGTCTCGGGGAACATGTGACGATCATTACACAAAGGTGTAACTGCCCTACCAGGCAATGTTCACACTATTTTAGTTCACATGTTGCGTTACCTGCATGACAAAAGGTTGACAATGCCTGCAACAGTAAAAGCCTGCGTAAATGCTATTGCGACATTCTCAGAGGAGCGAAAACTTTTATTTTCATCTGGAATTCGTGTCGCAGCATGTCCAAAGTTTCCGCGTCAGTTGTGCCGCAGAAATTTAGCTGAGGAAGAGTAACAACGCAGCCATTTTTGAAGGCTGATACCTCACTCACCCTCGCGAATCCCGCACACGTGCATACGCAGCGGTGGTGTCCCGTTCCTCGTTAAAAACAAACATTCGCATCCAGCTATTTCGTAAATCAAGACCTCTCTTTTTGTTTACAAACAAACCCGGAAGATGAAGATAGGGGCAAAGCACTTCCAGCGGAAGAACTTCCGGAATCATCAGCGCGGTGTCTGAAGTGGCGCCGGTGTAGACGCGACAGCGTTAGTGGTTCCCATTTTTTCAGCGTTCATTACCTGCTCGGTGCGTCGAGTCAATATTTCAAACAGCCTGACAGCCACGTTCAGAAGCCGCAGTGGGGCAGCAAACTCCCCTGCAAGCTTCCTGTCTGAGAATCACTACAGTCAACGAGAAGCACGCGTTAGTGCGAAACCGGTTCGCGCTTTAACGGAGGGCACGGACATCGCTGCTTACTGCGCAGAAGACGCGGCGGTAGCCTAGCGGGCCGCCTTCACTCTGCAACCTGCGATCGGTGGACTGAGTGCCACGTGCTGAATTGGCAATGAGGAGCGTCGGCCGTAATCAGCTGAAACTGCAGCGCTTAGCTGGAAGCGCAGGATACGGCACCAGAACACAGCGTCATTGCATTAGTAACCGTGTTTTCTGCACGTAAACACGAGTTACTTGCTTGTGTCGTGATTGTGCGTTCGACAGAGCAGCGAATGTAGCCCGTGCTCCTAATGCCAGCGAATAGGACATGTACTACGGCCGTCTACGGCGATGAATATGGGCGCACCAGATACCTGTATATTTAACTCACAGCGTACGCCTCACGAGGGCTAAGTGTGCACTCTCGCGCGTTATTAAGGTTATCGCGTCTGTTCCGGCTGTAGCGGAATAATAAATTTTTCCTGGCCTGACAGTCGCCTAGTCTGCAATAAAAATGATGGTGCACAATAGATGAGTCCTACGGCTAGCTAAGCTCATGTATTCCTTTTAGTATTTTCGATAAAATAAGAGCCTGTAGTGATCACCTTCAAAACACGTCCGACCGCTTTTCATTCCAAACCAGAAACGGTTTGGGAGCCCGACTGCAGCATTACTAGCGCACAAACAGGCGCGTTGAAAAGGCGGATACCACACACCAAATATTGAAGCGAGGTTTCTCTGTCTCGCTCATGATGGGTGTCATTTGTTAGTTATCCTATTCTTTTCTAAGCTCTTTTATCGAATAACCTGAAATGGCTTTTCCTGCGCCAACAGAAATATGTGAGCAACCAGGGCCGGGACGATAAAAATACTAGTAACATTTATATTCTGCCCTATTCTGTCGTATCGGTGGGATCTGCCTATTTGCCGCAGCGGACGATAAGAACGTAGCAGAATGGAAGGAAAGGAATGATTATATTATACTGGCCTTGTTATGATTGTTACGAGGCGTTAAAATTGACACGTCAGAAAATATCAACAATTAGTACGCACTCGCTTTACGTTCCTATCACTTTCACAACATAATCACCTGACTCATGCCAGTAACAAGTTCATCCATGACTTGGACATGACACGCGCAAACGAATAAGGCAACAGGCGCACTACTGGCCGTGCTTATGAGGAGCTATTTCAGACCGTTTGTCTGTTTTTGTTGCAATAAATATTCTACCAGAAATTATCTATCGTCAAACTGATTATTGGATGGCTGGGTAATTGCGTTTGATTTCTAACACCTTTCTCTAATTTAAATAACATTAATACCAATTTTAAAAAAGTTAATTTAAAAGCGCAGTAGGAAAAAATAGTAATACACTTGTGTTGTATGCTCGAAGTAAGTCATTCCGTCTTTGGATAACTTACCTAGATCTTGCCAACACAAAAAACAAAACGAACAAGGGTTGTGGGGAAGCCTCAGTTCTCTAGGCAGCGTGTGGACAGAAGGATTCGCGTTTGTCTGGACTTCCAATTCTAACGAATTCTTGAAATGTTGAAAGTTAAGGACTACCAGTGTCATGGAAGGGAACACAAAGAGATGGCAAAAACTTGTGCCATAGATAAAATACATAACAAAGCTGTGTCAGTGGTGAGAGCTAAAAAAAAGTGTAACGTACATCGAGCAGAGCAAACAAGTGGCCACTGAAAAGAAAAAAAAGCTCACAAATGTTAAGGGATCTTACTGGTAATAATAATTAAAGAAAACGTCACGTGTACACAGATCCCCAGGCCACATGGTCTGCTTTTGAGCAGCAGATTCGGACACTTAAGTCCTCTGTGAAGCTACCAATGTTCTCAGAAGTAAGGAGGATACTTCTCCTACCTCGCAGAGAGATTTTGAACTTAGGAAATGTCTTCAATGCCCCAGCACACACATCAAAAGCATGGCCATGTGGCCTGAGAACCTTTGGCGCACCTTGTTCTTCCCGAAGCCTTTGACATGAGCACTGACGGATTAAGTGCTGCTGAGCGAGTCAGTGAGTAAAATTGTGCGGTAACAATCCCCCCCCCCCCCCCCTTCCTTCATTGGCACAATGTCTGCAAATTTGTGTTGCTGAGGCTCTAACGAAAGTTTTGACAATAGGATTTCATGGTTGATAGAAAACTTAATGAAATTGTGTATTCTCCTGGAAATGTCTAAAAATAGAGAGGCTAGACTAAACGGTATGAGTATACGGCTGATTAACGAAAACTTCCAGATCCTCGGGCCAACACCAGGACGTATTATTTTCCCGTTCTGCGCAAATTTGAACCAATCTTACATCACAAAGTATCATCACGGTTTTCCTGATATTTCACTGAAGTGACCGATCACACCTGTCTATGGAAAGACCAATAATTTGTCACAATGAAGTTAACACCATTTGAGAAAGAAAATTCTTGCTAAATGGGTTTACATTTCCACAGAACATTAAAATGTACTACGTGAATAACAGCACAGATCTAGAACAAATACTTCATCTTCCCTCAATATTCTGATGAAGGGACAGCGCTTCATATGACTACTGAACAACTGGAGTTCCACTACCTGTCCGTGAAGACTCTAAGGTGCTGGAAAGAAATTGAACAAACACGGCGCGTAGAAGAGCGGTGGTGCAGTTTTTGCGTTACACACGCTTGGGCACCTGTCTCTGAAGACACGCTTATCTTCTTAGCCTACTATGTGCGTGTATTTTGCAAGCGGTATCGTTTGCGTGTATACAGATCGCTCTATTCTGCCATCACTACCTCACATCTTCACATTTTCCTTTTTTCTGCCTTGTCCCCTTCCGCGCGTCCCTAGTTTGGAGTGGCGGGCTTGAGGCGTATTACTCCCACCGATCACGCCACCCTTTCAGCCATTGATGCTTTCTTTGTCTGTCTATTTATTCCACTTCCAGAGAAGTTTTCTTTGAAATCACAGTTAACGTAGTGCTTCATTACAATAAATTAATTTGAGTTAATTTTCCTGATTGAGGCAACGCTTATGATGAGGTAGATCATGGCTTACCCTAGGAAAAACTGATACAGTGTGGCATTCTTCGCAGCCCTTTTCAGGACGAAGTGATTAATGAGAAATCATCCGCACTGCACTAAATGCATGCAGGTGTCCTGCAGAGCTCAGCGCTTGGGCGATTACTTTTCTTGTTATATGTTAACCGCAAAGACTGCGCTCCTCTAATACTCTAATATACGCTAACGATACGCGTGTCTCAGATTCAGCTTATCGAGTTTTAAGCCAATGTGAATGCGGAAGGAAAATGCTGAGTGATTTGTCTGTAGCCGTAAAGGACAAAACACTCAATTCATGACCTTTCATTTTTGAAAAAGTATATATACATTAGCATCATGAGTATTGAACTTATAGCACATCCGCCTTCATTTATATGCCCGGGTGTTGAACAGGAGCCACAATTGGTTTGGCAGGAACAGATATATGCAGTCTTTTTGAAACTAACGTCCGCAACCATTCTGGACCTCAACAAACAAAGGATATTGTATTTAGCATTCATAATTAGCCGCTTCATATTGCACTCAATCTTCAGGCATAACTTATGAAAATACTCGGGATTCTATAATACGATTCAAAAACAGGCGTTGAGAATCATAACTTACTCCAGATTCAATTACACTAACACTAACTACTATTATAGAAATAATAAATTTGACCTTTCGTTATTTTAACACAATTGACGACATGAATATGCGTTCACAGCATAGTAAGTACCTAACAGCTACACTTTCTACATGCAACTGTTTAGTACCCGTCAGGTGCTAGTAGAACCTTGTCACCTGGTTATAAGCTGCCTCCAACACGAAATTAATACGATGAATGCTTCCTTCACTTTGAGGCTGATAAAATATGAAATTGTTTACTAGTTGTGCTTTAAAAATTCAACATTTTTTCCAAGCGATTAAAAGCACATTTGATAACACATTGATGTGTTCATATTACAGCTGCGAATTTTTTTTACTATGCCCTGTAAATTATTGCATATAACACTGCAGTATACCAACGCGCGTCAAAATTTGCTTGCCTCCTTTGATTTGCGCCTATGTATATCGTTGTCTGCTTGACATTTATTCCAGAGTTGTTCATTTTGAATGATGTATGCAGAATTGCTTTCTTTCTTGTTTTTTGTTTACACTCATGTTTACCGTATGTGCCTGTATATTTGCTTATATGGGCTAGAAGCTACCCTTTGGCCATGGCACGAACGGTGTTTTATAAGTTTTGCCCGCTATAATGGAAGAATTATATAAAGGAAAGGAAAACTTGAGCAGCGAGCTAAAAAAAAAAAAAATCTGGAACGTTGGGACTAACGCGACGCGAAAAACGCACAGAAAGTCCTCGCACCGTGGTGACAGAATCCTGGTTTGCCCAGAAGTCGTCGTTCATATCAGTCCGGTGCACCACCGTGGGCTTGGGCACCCGGATGTGCGCGGCGGAAGTGCGGTAGCAGACGACCATTATGGAGGCCGGAACGAAGAAGCCGAGCACGAAGTAGACCACCGTGAACGACTTGTAGCTGGCGTCGTTGTGGCGCCAGTCGATTGTGCACGACTGGAAGGACGGCTCCAGCCCGTACCTGCGAGAGCAACGCAGCACATGCACTCGTCAAACGTGAGCAGTCGACTTTTGAGAATGCGCCGGGGAAGCCTCCGCGCGACGCCAACCAAACATTTACTGCTGCAGCACCGCACTGAACGCATTACAGATGCCACAAACACACTTTTTTTTTGTAAAATTACGTCTGCTCGAAATTGACGGGGACCCACGTTTAATGAATTTGCGGTGGAAGGTGGCCAGGGATCGCAGTAAAAGGGAAGGTCGCGAGTGACATGCACCCCAAAATGTGCGAGAAAGTTATCCGCGCTCTGGGGCCGTTGGCGACCTCAATAATATTCATTGACCTCTGTAGTCATAGAAATAACACAGGATTTTCTGAGCACTGTAATTTTCTTCTTCCTGAGGTTAGAACTCTGGCAAATTTACCAGTAAATTTGCTGGCATATCACTTTGGAGCGCCTTGCCCTTTGAAATGAAATCACGTGCTTTACATCAATTTCAGAGTCGCATTAAACAGCATTTCATGAGGCTATTGACTGATGTCTAACCAAATAATTAAGTGTTTTATCTTCACTGCATTAGGCTATCTGCTTGTTTAAAATTTTAATCAATTTGCTAACGCTATCACCGCAGCATTTTGCATTACCTTGTAATGTGTCACCCCCCCCCCCCCCCCCTCCACCCGGAAGTTTTCAATTTGGGGCCTCCTAGTCTAACATGTGTTGTTTAACCAAAGTCCTTCTGTTTTATCGATAAAAACTTGGAACTTGAAGCCCCAAAGCGCCGCATTAAATAAAGTACACGGAATGGAATGCTCCGTACTTACTAAGAACAACTCCGGACACCGTGCTTCACATGAAATTGAATCTGCTTCCGAATGTCTGTCTACGTTTCCGAATGTGTTTCCGAATCTACGTTTCCGAATCGCTGTTTCTGAATCTGTTTCCCAAATCTATGCTTCCCAAATCTATGCTTCCCAAATCTATGCTTCTCAAATCTATGCTTTTCAAATCTATATTTCCGAATCTATGTTTACTAATCTGTTTCCGAATCCATAGTTCTGAATGTTTCCGAATCCGTGTGTCCGAATCCATGTTTCCGAACCTGTTTCCGAATCTGTTTCCAGGGGTCCGTTTCTCCGCAAACGAACATGATCGCAGCGCCCCTCGGCGGACTCCGCGACTGATGGATACTTTCAGCCAGACAGCTGAGATCTAATGGTAAAGTAGTGTCGCTTCACTACGTGACAGTCCCGCAGCGGGTTTATACCTCCCTCTCTTTCGCCGACTAGTGATGTCCGAATCACGCCTTGAACATCAATACACCACGCATACACACTCCTCAAACCGTGCGAGTACAATGAACCATCTGAGAAATCGAATTATGTGGTTTAATTACCAATTAGCATACTCATAAATAACTATACGCACATCAGCACATGTCCTTAAGGCCCCAAACAAAGTCAGACCACAAAGCATTCACCAGGTCTACCTCTATCCCGCTTAAACTAACGAGCGTTTGTGGCCTGTGCGGCCAACCAGAGATCATCGAAAATTGCTGCGTGTGGTGCCGTGATGCATTGTTTTTCTGGGGCACACTTCAGATGAAAGTCAGAAAGGACGTTGGCATATCGCCGTACGCTATATAACTTTCATGCCTGTTCTGAAAGATTCCGGGATTCCGTGCGATCTGTTAATGCTGATTGGACTTTTTAGCCTGTTGAAGAGCCGCATGTTGGATCGACACGCAGAACCACCTCGTTCATCTGCGGGGGCTTTATGCTGCGCAGGACCGGCTGCCTGAATGGTTGCCGGTTCTTAACGCATGTGCATGTCTCGCGCAGTTTTGATGTGCTGGTGGAGTGCAGTGTACGAAGACGTGAGAATGTGCGTCTGCATTGCGGTATAGTACGTGTGTACGCGAAGAATTTGGCAGCTCAGCGGAATTGATTTCCACGCAATAAAAAAAAAAGACTTTTGTGGCCTTTGAGTAGCGTGCCCGTCTCGCGATTCAAGAGTCCTGGGTTCGAATCCCTCCTAATTCGCACCAATTTGTATTCTTTGCAATTATTTTACTTTGCATATATTAACGTCCTGAAAACATTACGCTATCACTAATTTGTCTTTTTCACCATGTCGACTCCGTGCGTTGACGGAGCAGCATATATATATATATATATATATATATATATATATATATATATATATATATATATATATATATATATATATATATATATATATATATATATATATATATTCGATATTCGGAGGTCGTGGGTCCGGATCCCACCGGCGGCGTGGTTGTTTTTCTGCGGCTTTATACGTAATTTTCTTTAAGCAATAGATTAATATAAGTATTATTAACCCACTGATCAGCACTACACATTCAAAAAAATTAATAAATACACATTCCCCTATGCACCTTGGTTTCGGTGACTGTTGGCTCTACACACACACACACACACACACACACACACACACACACACACACACACACACACACACACACACACACACACACACACACACACACACACACACACACACACACACACACACACACACACACACACACACACACACACACACACACACACACACACACACACACACACACACACACACACACACACACACACACACACACACACACACACACACACACACACACACACACACACACACACACACACACACACACACACACACACACACACACACACACACACACACACACACACACACGCGCGCACACGCACACGCACACGCACACGCACACACGCACACACACACACATACATATTGACTGGCACTACAAATATTAAAAAAATAGTAACAATCCCCTATGCCCCTTGGTTTCGGTTACTTTTGTCTTTCTTCATGTGTATATATATATCCAACGACTACAGGAAGCAAAGGAGATATTTATTCTTTTTTTAATTTGTGGTGTTGATCAATGAAGATTATTAGTAAATATTTTATCGCTCAATGATATATGTCGTGGCTTCGGTTCCCACCGGAGCCATGTGGTTGTTTTTCTTCTGCTTTTCTAATCTATTATCTTTGAGCGATAAAGTATTTACTAATAATCTCCATTGATCAACACCGCCAAATAAAAAAAAGAATAAATAAAATCTCCTTTGCTCCTTAGTTTCTGTGGCTGTTAGCTTCCCCCATATGTATAACGAGCCCCTCAATTCCCTTCTCTTGTCTGCTTAACTCCTCAACGAGGGCCTCGGTTCTGGCAGCCTTGATGCCATAGGAAACATAAGAGGGTTACGAACCACGTCACACCAGCGGCAACACAGGACGTACAACGTCCGCCGCTTATGGAGGTGACACTGGTGAACACTCTCAAGGTTAGGTCACACGTAAACTTAAATACCCCCGGAAGCAAAAGATATGACAGCCGTCGCCGTAGCTCGGTTGGTAGAGCACCGGGCGCGTAATTCGGAGGTCGTGTGTTCGGTTCCTACCGGCGTCATGTGGTTGTTTTTCTTCTGGTTTTCTAATCTATAATCTTTGAGCGATAAAATATTTACCAACTTTGATCGACGCTATAAAATAAAAAAGAGTAAAAAAATCCCCTTTGGTCCTTGGTTTCTGTGGCTATTGGCTTCTTTGATATGCATAACCAGCCCATCATTTCCTTTGCCTTTTCGACTGGGGACGGGAAGCAGGAGTGTGATCGCAAGGGGCGCGTTTGAATTACCCTCGCAAGGTCATGTGGTTGTGACGTCACGCCCTGGTGATTAGTCGTAATTTTTCCTTCACGCCGACGGCACCGCCGACACCGGATTTTCTGCGACATGAGGCCTTTCATGCTGTCGCGCTAATATGCAAAGTACCTGCCGCGGTTGCCCAATGGCTTTGGCATTCGGCTGCTGATCCCAAGGTCGCGGGTTTGATCCTGGCCGCGGCTGCCGTATTTCGATGGAGGCGAAATGCAAAAACGCTCATGTACTGCGCGATTTGAACGCACGTTAAAGAACCTCAGGTTGCTCAAATGAATCCGGATTCTCCACTACGGCGTTCCTCATAGTTCATGTGTCGCTTCGGAAGTTTAAATCTCGTAAGTTGCTGTTTACAACGTGCGAAGTGTTCTAAGTGATGATATACAATTTTACCTTGGAACTGCGTTTCTGTCATACAGAGGAATTCATTTGCTGACGTAGACTGATACCGCCACGTATCAGCCTTTCTAGCTCACAGCCTTAAAAACTGTTAGTGACGGTAAAAGACTGATTGATACGAACTAGCAAGAAAGATGTGAACCCGTGTGCACAGCCAAGCCTGTCTGCTGTGAATTATTTCATGCCAGAGGAGTATACAATGCGCGCTTTGTGAACGGCTGTTGTCTAGTTTACTGCGCTGTGCAGCAACAGTGGCCACGACCTGGCAGTTTCACCGCCGGTTTGCTTACTCGAGAAGAGAATCTCGTGTTGGCCTTTCCCGTTACGACCAATGGCTCGACTGCATTAATTTCTTTTCGCGCGCACCGCGCCTTCATTTCAGTGCGAGATGATGGCAATTCTGGCAAAGCGCAGAAAAGAGACGAACATTTGCCGTAAGCGCAAGCCCAAAGCGTTATCCTCTGCTGCTGGGATTCGAAGAAGACTGGGCAGAACGACATCCCACGAGCAGTGCCGCAACTGTTGCGATACCATTGCGGTAAGCTCGCAGCGTGCATAGGCGCGCTTTCTCCTAACTAATAATAATAATAATAATAATAATAATAATAATAATAATTGGTTTTTGGGGAAAGGAAATGGCGCAGTATCTGTCTCATATATCGTTGGAAACCTGAACCGCGCCGTAAGGGAAGGGATAAAGGAGGGAGTGAAAGAAGAAAGGAAGAATAGGTACCGTAGTGGAGGGCTCCGGAATAATTTCGACCACCTGGGGATCTTTAACGTGCACTGACATCGCACAGCACACGGGCGCCTTAGCGTTTTTCCTCCATAAAAACGCAGCCGCCGCGGTCGGGTTAACTAGCGAGCAGTCCGCAAGCATTCTGTTATGACGGCTGCTTTGTCCTTTGTGGTTAGAACGTCGAAAACACAGGGCCGATGGGCGCAGGAATACTGCTGCTGAGCGACAAAGTCTGGCTTTAAAGGGACAAAACAATACAAACTACCAAAAAAACCGGTTTTAGTGGGACACTGCTGAAAACTCCATCCAATCTTCGCTCTTAGCAAAAATAGATTATACGGCTCTTTCTTGCTATGTTGATGTCAGCACGAGAGCAAAATAATCGTTTATTGTTGACAAAATAAGATTTAAAAAGGTTCTCCCACTAGATTCAAACATGCGACGTTAGGACCAAGAAGGAATTGTGGTCCCCATTTATAAGTGAAGGGGGCGGGGGGTGTCTGTCATGCCCGCAGCAGCTCCCCGAGTACCGGAAAAAGCCATCCACTTTCTTCCACCCCTCCTCCTTTCCCTCAAAAACTGCGTCTGTTTACGTCACAGACTAATTCTTAGCACCCTAAAAACAAAAGTGGAAAAGACACTTAAGCTCTGCCTTAAAGGTATGACGCGAGAGCGCCAATGGGTTGATGCCCACATATGCGGAATTGGCCACTCTCGACTTTACATTGATACATCCCGGGGAGTCCTCATACCACTCCTGGCGCAGTGGTGCAGCGGTTAAGCGATGCGCCACTTACCTGCGATGGTAGGTGCCGCCACCGTCGGGGCTTGTGCGCCCTAGGTCGCTAGTCCCTAGCGTACTCTCGCAACCAGTCATTAATTTAACGCCACTTGCCAGGGTGTTCTGTTTGCTTACAATCCGGTGGACCACGTGACCTAGGTGGCCCAACTAGGTCGCTTCTCCGGGGAGTTTTCCCTTAACCCCGACGATGACGCCAGATTTTTTGCAGAATAGGAGATTTAACGCTATCGCGTTAACAAACAGACAAACAAGCAAAGGAGGGAAGAAACAAACACGCAAACAAATAAATAGAGGCACAATGAGAAAGTTAAAAAGGAAAGAGAACAACTCCGACCCATGAGCGTTCACTGTTCCAGACGCAATATATCTTTCCTAAACTAACAGACGCTCCAGTCAAACTGGGATAGGACACGCGGGCGGTCAAGCGGGTCGTTATTCTTTTCGTTGTCGACGGCGCGCCGTCACTGCGCGCGTGCGGCACAACAGACTTGAGATTGTAAAATATGACTAGAAGGAACGCTTCTAGGGCCGCTTTTAGCGAGGTGGGAAGTGGTTGTTTCTGTTACGAATACGTGACAGTTAATACTACTCGTGGCGTTCCCAAGAGGGCAAACATTTTTCCTTTTTCTCCCCTTCATCTAAAAATCGAATAGCGCGTGCCCGTCGCCGAACAGTGATAAGCACGCGTTTGCGAGGAGCAGGCGTTCTGGGATTCTGATTTTTTGAGGCGTCAGTTTTCCGGGGAGTGCCAGGGACCATATCGTGCGCTTAGCAAAAACGAATGAGTTTCATTCCAGCCGACCTGCTTTATAGATGTATCGTCACCTACCACGGTGATAAATGCAGAGAGGCTACCACAAGAAAGAATTTGAGTTATAAAATTAATGCATCGCTAGTCACTGCAGCCCGTAGGAAGGCGTGGTGTGGCCAAACCTCATTCAAAAAAGAAAAAAAATAGAAAGAAGCGTGTGTTTGTCTACGTTCAAGCGGCTCGAAGCAGTGCCCACTGCATGTAGTGCTCAAAAACATGGGCTTTTTTTTTACGTGCAAAAAGACTAAGCTGGCAATAGAAGTGTCGCCATAAAGCTCAAGGACAGACGCGACCGCTGGAAAGCGGAAGCCTTTCATATTCAAAACTGCTTTCAAGCATGCTTTAGCCAAGTTTCCTAACGAATATGACCTCGCGTCTCAAAATAGCTGTGAAAAATGAGCAGTGTTCCTCACGACGTCTAGACAGCCTTCGAAGGACCTCCTTTCGCTTTCGTTTATTAACGCGGCAGCGTTTAGCGCTAATTCAGGTTAAAAGAACGTCTTGCGGGGCAAGTTGGTAACTGTTCATCTCTGGTTACAGGCGCGAAATAAGACACAACACAAGGCAGAAAGATGGGACGGAGCGCCTCAGGATTGGTCGAGACGGCTGTGACGCCACACGTTGAGCTGTGGAATGAATATGATTGCCACTGAATGAAATTGTGGCTATAAGGTAGTAGTATGAGGGAAATGTCATGATGATATAAAAGGATGTGAATCCAATTAATTTCGCTGAAAAAAAAAATGGGCAATCGAATTTGGCATCGAAGTTGGCAATCGAACCCATAACCCTTGGGCTGCGAGTCGGACACACTACCCTTGGATCATTGAGGCAAGTTCTTTCGCTTTGGCTAAGGAAGAACTTGTGTGTCTTGTGGTGTGTCACGTGGTCTAGTATGCTCATTGATGTATGCTAATTAGGGCGTGTAATTAAAATGAGTACTAATTAAGCAAGGAAGTGGCAACATTTCGGCAGAGACACCTAGACTGCTTACGTGCGGGAATGCGAAAGCATCACTGTTCCTGGGCGCATTGGCACCCGCCCACACGCACACACGCGCGCGTATGACACCACTCGGAATGTTGTACAACGAGCGGTTGCATTACTTTTTTTGTACGAAAGCTGAATTTTGAGGAAAGGAAATGGCGCAATAATATTCTCACATCTCGGTGTACACTTGAACCGCGCCTTAAGGGAAGAGATAAATAGTCTTGGAAGGTGTACAACTGAAGGTGCATATGTCGTCGGGTCGAATCCCTCTCGCAAGCTAGCCTCCAACTTGACTATTAGGTAAACTATATGCAATGACAAATCGTATGACACCACCTGAAACGCTGTACGACAAACGGTTGCGTCACAATTTTGGTGCGAATTTAGTCGGGAAAATTGGCACCACATGGAGGTCGGCCAGTGGGGAGTTTATATAGACGAACGACATCTAAAGGACTGTCTGAAGTGGCGGTTCTCGGCATGCTGTGTGGGTCATACGGCCGCTTGATGACGTCACCTTCTTTTTCTTGCCATCGCTGGGATTTTCTGCACCACCTGCGACGACACACACTTACACACGCCGCCGGCTTTTCTCGTAATGTGACTGGTAATGTTTTCGGATTAACAACCATTAACGCTGGCGCGTAATACCCTTAAGGCGGGTTTTAGGAGTCCTGATTTTTTTGCGCGCTTGCTAGTTTGAGGTGTTGATTGTGTTTGAGTTCAAAAAACTTTTGTCGGAGAGCACTCGCTTTGTGTTTTGTCCTTGCCATTGCCTGGCCCTTTGACGGTGCATAAAATATGAAATCGAACACGCATATGTGAATAAAATGAACTGAAGTACATGAGTTGGCATACCGAATATTACGCTGCAGATATACCGCTCAAGAACTGATAATGGCACTCGTTGGTTACTCGACGTCATGGTGCAGCGAATAGCGCAGTGACAGACACGAACATCTAAGGAAGGAGACGACGGCGACAGTGCCCAGGCAACGCTTTTTTTACTGCGCTATTTGTTGCGCCATAGAAGGAAGATACCATACTTACTGCTTGTTCGGTAATTATTTTTTTTAGTTGCTGGGATTACTTTTGTTACGGTACCCTACATAAGAAACCTGTACACTTCTGGAAACCCCTAAAGTGATTGCGCTACACTTCTGTCACGACCTAAGAATGCCATATAGTATATTTGCTACAGCTTCAGCCTGCTCTTGTTGGCCTCTCGATGGCGAGATTGTTTGCTGTACACCATTATGACGGAGGCAAACCGGCTGTAGCAAGGAGGCTATCCAAAATGAAATGAACGGCTGCACGCCGACAACGACTAATCTCTGTGTCGACAACCGTACGAGGTTATGAAAGTGTTGAGTGCTATTGCGAAGCGGTTGGTTAGTCCGAGTCCGTTCGCCAGATTCTCTAGCGCCAGAAAATAAAAGGAAAATTAGGGGGACACTTCAGCTCTGCCTTGAGGGTATGACGCGACAGCGTTAATGGTTATTTGATACTTTCTTGCTTAATAAGTTCCTCTTTTAATTACACGCAAGAACTAGTTTACATCTGGAGGTATAGACCACGTGATACACCACAAGACATTCACGTTCTCCCTTTGACCGAGACGAACGAATGTGCCTCAGCCCAATCGAACCCGAGGGTCTTGGGTTCGATTACCAACTAATTACCTCAATTTTCTTTTCAGCGAAACTGAATTACTTTATGTCCCTATACGTCATAATGACATTTTAGTCACGCTACGGCCTCGTAGTCACAATTTAAATCGAGTTTTGATCATTTTCGTTCCACAGCTCAACCTTTGACGTCGCAACACTCTGACCCAATGCTGTATTAGTGTGACAACGCGCATGGCTTTTCCTTCGAACGTCTGCTCTGACTCTGTCGCGTTAAAAGATCCCGCATGTATTTCGTATCTACCGAGAGGTCGTTGAGTGTAAAGCAGCATGACGATTGGTGATGCTGCGAAGTTTGGCTCCTGGTCGGTGCTGATGGCTACAAGTTACGCGAGCGCCTCGTGAGGTTGCTCCGGGGAACACCAAGGAGCTGTTTCCTCTTTGTTTCCCTGTCTACACACAAAAAAAAAAGCCTCGAGCAGCTCTGTTACAGATGTCGCCGCAAGCATTGCGATGGTATGCGCAGGTCGTGGCAGAAACGTTTGTGTTCGTCAAATACAGCATCGGAGAAGAGGAGGTGCGCAAAGGAAAAAAAAAGAGGGCTATGAATGCACCTTTCTCTTACGATCTTTTACAAGGAGTAAGCAGCAGCTAGGCTACTTAGCTGTTGTGGCCCATATGGTACTACCTTACTCCGCATCGCTGCTCTCTGCACGAAAAGAGCATTACGGACCGCATGTTCAGCCAGCGAACAGTGTTCCGAGCGTGCTTAGATCGACACCACAAGGGCGCCCAGCCTCTACACTGGGAATAGTGCTCGCAGCCCCCTTTCCTTACACCTTCCCACCCACACGGTGTTTACTCGACAGGATTCGCAATCGACCTTCATTTAGGTTTTCCGTATGTTTACTTCATTGGAGATGGGAGACTGGCTTTTAGGAGAGCGGCGGCACTTCGTGGAGCAGTGCGTATATAGAAATGCTGCTGCTTACCTAACGGAAACCGACTGAGGCCATCCCACAGAGCACGTGCCCTACGGTGTGGGCGCTATAGTTTTCTTTCCATCGCATCAATGGCGAAATTCGCCATCTATGGTTGCGTTTGGGCTCAAGTAGCGCCGCAGAAAAAATAAATAAAATACCACATCGAGATTTAGGCATTAGCGCTGACCATCGGAGTCACGCGATTCAAGACATTTCCTTTGGACAGCAGTTCGCGCGCCCTACGCATCATCAGCATTTATGGGCCTCTTGGAACATAACCGGATGGCTTCAGTCATGACACCAGTTTTAATGCTTGGATGGGCCCGCGAGCGGCACGATCTGTGCATCAGCCAGAACATGCTTTGCTGGGCCCACAGCTCTGTGATTCTTGTGGCAACAAGGAAATGCTTGCTGATGTTATTAAACAGAGCTCACAACAGACTTTGTACATTCCGCGCTCTGGGTTCTAGTGGCCCGTTCGAGTCACATTCGTTGAATGCGCAGCTGCTAGGCGTCGAAATTTCGTTCATGCGCTCCCAATGCCACGTGAACAAGTACTTTTCAGCTTGACCGAAACTCGAGAATGACGCTGTGGCTGCGTATTGCCTTTGCAGCACCAATTCAGAACAAGGTGTTGCTTGACTTTGATTGCTTGCGTAGGGAGTGCATCGGAGTTATACCGCTAGCCCACGCCAGCTCAGGTATAGCGCAGCCCAAGGCCTCTGACCCTTTTCGGTCGCTTTGGTTTTCTCCGCCTAGCTTTGTGCAACAGTTGGACGCCGGTCACTTGTTGGAAATTTGCCACTTTCCAGAGCTCAACACCGCGGTATATATCCGAACACCGTTCTGTCCGCCCACAAAGTTTAGCAGAATGCGCTGTTCGAGCATAGCAAAAAGTCTTAAAGAAGCTGTGAAAGGGGCTGTTCAATAAGGTTACGGTATGCCTGAGATGAGTCTTCGCGCTATGCTAAAACGTCTATTGCTGCCGTCGTCGGCGTTCAGCAGCTGGTTTCTACGAAGAGCACGCCTGTATGGCTTTGAAGCCTATAGAGGTGGTCACTTGCAGAAGTCGTGTCTTGAGCTCCTGGGCAATGATGCGCCCGCGATAGCACAAGGTATTGCGCTGACGAGCGAACAAGCGGGTGTGCTCATTGGAAATAAACAAACCAGGCGTCGACGCCTGACGTATTTACGCGCGGGATGAAGTCCGAACGTGTTCAGATAGATCGAGAAATCTTAGAAGTCTTCAAAAATCAAGCAGTTGGGCACTGAATGCGTCAGCGACAGCTCTGTCAGATTCGCGGAAGAAGAGCACAGGTTCATGAATGGGACATAGGTTGCCGCATGGCATCTTCGGCCGCTCAATCAATATTTTGTTCCGGTTGTTTTGATAGCGTGTGTGGTTGCTCTCACGCATGTGCGCCCTCTTCTGTTGTTGGAAATTTCACCAAGTAAAGAAAAATTCAGTTGTGTTTCCAGCGTTGTCCGGTGTACTTCTCCTGCTTGTGAACGCGTCCCTTCCGCTGGTTTTCTACGTACCACGCACCATCTGGCCCAACAAGCTACGCTTCTTCAATGCTGTATTCTCTTTATTTTTTTTCGGGTACGCCAGAATGTATGTGTTCAGAGGAGAGAGGATGAAAGTTATTGTCAATCTCCTATATCTTCGGTGTTAATGAAGGTAGAAAATATTCTTGCGGCGGGGTAACGTCAGGTTTTCTTAGCCGCAGTACAGTAAATACTGTTTCATAGTCGCTTCAATACGCGCAAAATTACTTGCTCTTCACCGGAAATCGAAGGATCTTTCTCCGTTGTTCTGGTACGTTCGACGGCGTGCGCGCGCGCGTTTTTCCTCGCTGCGCGCCGGATTTGTAAATGTGCGCCGAAATCTGCGGCAGCTGGCTAGAAAGTCACCGGCTGACAACCACTTGTCCCATCATGATAGTGGGCAAACTTTGACCTACAACTCGCCATTTTTTTTAGCTTGCTCTGGGCAAGCTAGCAAGCTGCACTCTTTATCAGCTTATGGGGAGATATCTGCTTTTAAAGAAGTTGCCACGTCTTTGGACACACATCGGCGATGTAAAATGCTGACGTGCTGTCCACGACACTTCCGGCCAGCTCTCTGTCGCCACTGGTGGCGATGAATTCATCTCCACTGTCATTATGGTGCCTATATCGCGGTGTATTTACAGCGTAGATCAGTGAAGCTTCTATGTAGTTAGCGGCAAACTGCGACCTTCATTTGACCGTTTTTTACCTTGCTGTGAGTAGGTGAGTCGCTTGTATTCGCCTGTTTATTACCAGTCTTCGCCGCTGACTGCGCCAAATGCCTACTTCTCGTGCTGTTTGTTGCCACTTGCTACCAGTAGACGGTAAATTTTTTTTTTTTGATTCTATGGGGTTTTAACGTCCCAAAGCGACTCAGTGGAGGGCTACGGATAATTTCATCCTCCTGGGGTTCCTCAACATGCACCGACATCGCACAGTACACGGGCTTCAAAGAATTTCGCCTCCACCGAAATTCGACCGCCGCGGCCGGGATCGAACCCGCATCTTTCGTGTCAGCAGCCGAGCGCAGTAACCACTCAGCCACCGCGGCGTTCTGGTAAATTTTTAACGTGTTATTACTGCAAACGGAGTATCATCCTGGTAAGAATTGCCCCGTGGTTGCTGAGGGCACCGGTACTGAGATGGCTACTGAGAGGCTTAAAACGTATTTTTGTCAGAACTGCCGGTACGATCCTAATAAGCGATCGGCAACAGCGCGAAGCGATGTTTCTTTCTCAAAGCAGTTATCGGTGGCAAATTGAAAAATTGATCAATTTAAAGCAATAGCAGAAGCCTTGGCGGTTAAAGTAGAAGAGCTCTTGACCTTCCTTCTAAACCACGAGGAAAAGTTTGGCCTAGACTGTCGAACAAATACAGAAGTTGATCGAGTTTTTGTGCTCCAAATACGACTCTGTATTTTCTGCAGTACCTCTTATGAAGCTGAACGCGGTCAGCTATGTGCCTAGTGCGAAATAGTGTTCTCTACTGTTGCACTTGTCCACAACATGAGCACTGACGTCAATGCTTCGGAGCAGGAACGCAACATGGTGGAATTTAGAATTACATGGTCTCCCCTTTTGGGCACAATGAGGGCCTGGCATCTCGACTTGGCGAGCTAGCAGGAAAGCTGGAATTAGGCTTTCAGATATATCTGCTCTTCACAGGCTCCCAGCTCACGGGGATGGATGCAAGCACAGACTGTAGCAGTCAAGAAAAAGTGGCTGAATGCTAGCAATAATCTCTAGAGTCTTGCTTCTGCTAGCCAGGATCAAAGCTCTCGTATATAATTCAACAATAATTGGACACGCGCGAAACGGGACTTGTTATGTCTGATTCGTGTATGGGTAAAGGAAAAGGCGTACAAAATGTTTGGACCCTAAATGGAAGGGTGCTTGCGAATGGGGTTGAAGGAGGTCTTCTCGTTCGCATTGATGCAAGTGGATCGATCTTGATGACCTAGTCTAATTATGCACGTTGCCGATTCAATAACGAGCGGTACCTTTCCTGAAGTTTGCAAGCTTTTATGGCTGACACCGGCAATGCTTTTACAGTCACTCGTGTACGGATCCGCATCATTCGAAAACAATGGAACCATTTCTATACTCTTACTTCATACTCTCCATGTGTCTGTTTTTCTTTTGACCGAAATTAGTGTTTCTGCTGACACCCTTGCTTCATATTTTGTACCCTATTATCATTTTCTTACACTTGCACATTGCGTCGGAGAAGGGGCGCGGCCGTATTCGTTAAAGACATGTGGTCTGTGTCAGAAATAGTATTTTGCTTTCCTCAAGCGGAAGTGGTTGTGTTACGACTATGCACTCCTTAGGCACCAATAGTTTTGCTGTTTGCTTACCGGCTCCTCTGTTGCAATGTCCGCCTGTTCTTTTCCCAGAACTCGATACAGCCTTATCACCCCATCTCTAAGGAACACCTGTGTACTTTATGCATTATCAATACTGACATCATCTGCGTCCAGTCGCCGTGCATCTCAATCTGATTTAGAAACGGCGATTAGAAGGCTAAATGCATCAAGCAACACCCGGGGAATTTGTTTGAAAAAGTGGTTAAATTTTGCAGTGAACATATTAGTGTCCGGTGTTCCAACCTCGTGACACAGGCCGCTATTGTCCAAACGAAGGGGGTATTGACCATTATTTCGGCTGCTGTCTTCCCGTTGAACATTCCTACAGTTCATGTGGCAATAACATAAAGGATACTTCCGTTGCTGATCTAAGTTCAATACATTACACGTTACGGCTGGTACTTTTTATGTGCAGTCTCTCCAGCTAATTCTGGAACGCGATAGCCTTAGCTCCTTATGGGCCATTAAACCCAACACAACCCAACTCTCCAGCTAATTTATACAACGGATTTGTCCATATACTCTATTGTATATGAACAAGACCTTTAAAAGTCAAACCACGTCGCTGAGACAACAAACAACATTGCCTTAAATATTAGTGGCAATTAGGCAAAAAAAACTGCATTTGGTCTGAAGCAAGACGGGCTCCTAACCATCCTGAACTGCGACTGAAATTTAAGATATGTAGAAATAAAGATAATTATATGATCCGACTGGCAAAGCGAAATCAGCTGCGCGGTGAATTGTAAGAAGCTCGCTCAGATATTATAAATGTGTGGTCTGTTGTAAATTATTAAAGGTGTAAACAAACGCAGCAGCGAACAGCGATCCCTTGTTTCACACTTCTCTGCAGATTTGGCAACTGTTTCTAATGGCCTAAATTGATATTTTTCACTCGTGACTGGTACTGTCTCCAGAGTTTTGCACACTGCGAAATAGTGTACGTAAATCTGCACACCTTCCTTTTCTTCTCGAAAAATGATCCTAAGCCAATTCTCTTTAACTTAAAATCCAATAAATCACCAGGTGTTGAAGGTATTCCAGACGACGAGTTACGCCGAAACTGTTATCAGTGCTAAATCATATTTTGACTAGTGACGTAATTCTCACAGAAATGATAAAAGCCATGGTATCCCCCCCCCCCCCCCCCCCCCCCTTAAAGTGAGGTGCAAAAACTGAGCACAAAAATTACCTGCCATTTTCAGTGTCTAAAATATTAAAAGGACATTACTACAAGTAATTACTTGGTATCTTAATGCTAATATTCTTTCAAACACCCAATGTGGTTTTGTACCAGGTAAAGGCACACAAGCTCTCCTCTAGGATCTTTAAACATTCCTAAAGTCAACTTTTGGCGCCAACCACGTTGTATGTGCTCTCTTTCTCGATGTAAGGAAAGCCTGGGAAAGTGTATGCCATTGTCTTTTGCTAATAAAACTTCCACTCATTGGATTTCGCGAGTCTTTTTTGAGCCAGCTTAACTTTTCATAGGATGAACGCAGTTTGTTAGCATTGGACTGTACCGAAGTAAAATAACATTGACAAACACCGGAGTACCTAGGGATAAATCTTAAGTGCACTACTTTTTATTTTGTATTTCAACTATCCACTGCTGTTCCTACCTCAGTATTTCAGTACGCAGATGATACAGTTATCTTTTCTCGGGATTCCCGTTTTTCAGACGCATTCTCTCTTCTGCAAAATGCAACAACGAGCGTAATGAATTGGTTCTCTGAAAATGCAAATAACGGAATGGTTACAAACCACAGCTTATTGTTTTCATGCAGTCTTTAAATTAGTTTATCTCTTTGTACGAAGTTCCGGTGAACCAGATATTTTGTCCTGCCTGCACTTGTACACCCGTTCCATACGTTTTTATATTAACTAGCTGGGTATAAAGCTTGACAGTGATTGCCAGAGAGTTGACAAGGACGATCGCTGAACTTCCAACAACTTTTATTTCGAACGATTCACAAACATGCAAATGCTGTCCTAAGCGGTTATTGTCTGCGCATGCGGCATATGCCAGCATTTTGAGAGGGCGATGGAGTCCATGCTGACGCAGCCCTCCCCAAGCCTAGAAATACGTTCGGATTTTACGATTTCCCGTGTGACACGTGTTTTGCTGTTCTTAATTTTCGGAGCCCTTCACTACAGCGTCCCTTCGTAGCCTGAGTCGCTTTGGGAGGTTAAACACCCATAAGCCATAAACCACTCTTTTGCGCTATGTTCCTCCATAATTTGGGACGGAACAGCGCAGAACAAGGAACAAGAGACAAGCGCTGACTTACAACTCATTTTTACTTCGAAGTAACACGGCTTCTTATAACTTCTTGACACCTTCAAAACACATGCGTCACAACTATACCATTCAAGCGTTCTAATATGACAACCTAAGATTTGTAATCACATTTTTAACATGTCCAATTCTTTCTTCTTAAACGCAACAGAGTGCTGACACAATGGTCGCGCAGCCTCGCTATCGAAGCTGCCTCGAATATTTCGCCGACTAACTGCTCTCTGTGATTAGCCAGTGCTTTACATTTGTCGAACTACCGAACTACGCTGCACAAGTTTTTGAGGGGCTGTCTCTGCAATAAATTTCTAGGTTTCTGCAAGCTTGCTCGAAATTCATTTTGTGCTCTAGTAGTTTTTCATTTATGCACCTGCCAGTCTGTCCTATGTATTCTTTTCCTCAAGTCACTGGCAACGAATACACCAGGCCTTCGGTACACTCCACAAAGAGGGTTCGGTGCTTTATCGGGCATCCCTGCCTCTTTTTGGTCGGGTTCGAATTCACTCGTCTGCACAGACTTTTCAGTTTATTAGGAGCAGTCATCACGACACCCACGCCACCTTTTCGACCAGTGCCTTTCAGGCGATGGGAAACGTTGTGAACATGCGTTGTTGCTACGACCGGCCTCATTTCTTTTATTTTCCCTGCCTCAGCTTGCTGCTTGGGCCCAGCCTGAATCAGGTGCTTTTTCATCTGGTTGGCAACAGATACCAACAGGTGCGAGGGGTAACCCGAGCCTTAAGGCATATTTGTCATAAAAAAGAGTTGTAAGTGAGCCCTTGTCTCTCGTCCCTTGTTCTGCGATGTTCCGTTACAAATGAGTAACCAACACGCCTGCGCTGCTGTGCTGGCTCCTTCATAATGTTCATAATAAATTTAAAATAGAGTTGCGACAAATGCCTGTACTAATTCAACGTAAAATGAGAAAAACAGAATCCAATCCGGGAGGTTTTGCGCCAAGTTAAGGTTGAATGGTTTCTTATTTATGACAAATAAGTTGAATATTGAAGATTTGTTGCAACACTAATTACTTTTTGATTTAGGATAATATAATCTTTTTTAGCAGGGCGCCTCCCGTGCGACTCACTCTCGCTGAAATGGAAATATCACGCATGCTCAAAGACCGATGTGCAACAAAACATCAGGAATTATTGCACATTTGCATGGTTTTATAACCCCGCTCTCTCATTCCACGGAACAGAGAAAGCACTATCATACTATGGGGGCTTGCGGTATCAGGAGCTAATACGCGCATCAAACACACATTACAGATTCCTGAATATGACAATAAAACTTCGCACAGTTGTTCACTTCCAACCTTATATCAAGCAGAAATCGCTGCAAAGACGATTTGACGAAGCAGCAGGAACGTGTCAAGGAAGCTGTCTTGTTGTCAATTTAAGGGACTGACTCAAAGATGAGAGGCACGTAAAAGGCATTTTAGAGCTTCAGACCTTAAAAATTTACCATTTGCCAATGTACACTGATCAACAGGGACAAGACGGGTAAATGTGCTGAACAGGACTTCTTCAGCTGCCTCTTGTGACCAGCTTCCACGCTCTATCTTGACGAGGAGGCACTCGTCAGCTCGATCCAGTCCCTTACAGGGGGCCGGGTAGTGGCGCCGATCCTCCTTGCAGTAATCGGTGATGCCTTCGAATGCGAGGGCGAGATTGTCTGATCAAAGTTCTCAACAACACTTTGCTGTGCCCGACTGTGTTTAAGCGCTTCAATCCACCCTTTGATGGCGCGGGCCAGTTCTGTGGGGAGGTGGCCGACACATTCCACATGGTTTGGGCGTGCCAGTCAAAACCACATATCCCCCCCCCCCCTCCCCAATCCCAACCCCATTAGAGAGGACTGGCAGGTCGCCCTGCTCGGCTGTCAAGACCTCAATACCCGAGGGGCCTTAGTTCAACGGACGCCGCCGGCGTTGCTTGACAATGGGGCCCCGGAATAGGGGCTCCACTAGTATTGTGAGAGGAGAGGGCCAGTAGAGCCCCAACGCAATCACCTTTCTGTAATCAGTGATGGTCAATAAATGTCTTTCACCGCCACCACCACCACGCTCTGTCTTGGAGACCTTTTCTTTTCGTGAAAACTAAACATCCGGGGCCCTATTTTTCGCGAAGTTGTCGGAGCGCGTGACACCCCTCAGATGAACTGACTTCTCTCACAAATCCAGCATTCACACAGATAAACATCGTGTGGCGACGAAAACAGGACTGCTTCTCGCGCGTATGCTACGCACCACGCCGACGAGGCCGCCGGAAGGTGTACCACAACTCCCAGAGTGCATCGCGGCGGCGGTGGCTTAGCGCAAGTGCTGGTGAAATCGGTCTAATAAAATTGAAATTTCAATTCAGGGAGTAGTGTTCCTCCAGTAAAATTCAGAAACGAAAAACGTGATTCACCCATTTTCTGACGTCCAACAACTCTGGCATTACCACGCAGCAAAGAAGCTTCCTTTTACTCGAAAAAAAAAGAGAAACTGATCTACCTTGAAACATGTGCTATACGAACAGCTGCACTGACATGGTGCGCCTGAGTTATGTGGGCCTCAATATCAACTTACGCACGTTACCGAAGACCAGTCGATGCGCTGCTTTTTGGGGAAGCTTTCTGAAGCTGACAGCTGGCTCGATGCAGCGCGCCCATGCTGCCTTACGGGTGATCGCTGAAACTAACGACAGAAAGCACTTACGCCGCGCCTGCCTCATTAGGAGCAGACCAACGCTACAGTGCTTAAGCGTGGACACCTTTTGGTTTGCTTGGTTATAAAGGTTACATCGAGTTGTTTCCACTCTGTGGAATGAAAATGAAAGAACTCCGGAAACTTCGCCGAGAGATGGCGACAGGTGGAGAGAAAGTTAGCAGTTATGCTTATCTCTCTTCGCAAAGCTGCGAAAGGGGCGAGAAAAACAAATGAAAAAGAAACAGAGGGAGGAAAGGTGAGTGGGTTAACCAGACCGACTTTTTTGTTCGCCGCCCTGCATTGGCGGAAGGGGAATGAAGTGACGAAACACTAGGAGAACTGAGAGGAGAGAGGAGCGCAGATAGAGCCTATGTGCATCGATGCGCATGCAGTTAACAGACGGTCCCCAGAGAACCTGCTAGCGTTAGGCCTCAAAGGACTGTCAACCTAAGCCGTACACAATGGCTTTGCGGCGCATTTGTTTATGATGTTTTGCGTGCATCATGACATTCAGTGAAGTGCCCTAACCAACACAGATCTGAGTTTCTCGCTAAACATCTACTTAGTTCAAGATTAATGTGCCGCGCATCGTTGAGGCGTTTCGCCTATTCCTTGCTAGCTCGAATACATTAAGCACGTCTGTGGAATGTAATGTGGAATTAAAAGGGCACCGTGAATAAAAAAGCTATTGAAATAACATTCTTATTATAAATTCGACTTAGGCGACCTTGCTTCCCGTCTCACATTCAACGGTGACCTGATGCGCAGTCGCAGCTTCCGTGTTGTGTATGCAAGATAGGCACAAGTCTCTACAGTTTGAAAGGGAACAAATTTGAGAATGCAGTTAATGATTACGCAACAATTATGCGTAACAGGCATACTTCTTCACAGTTTAAATATAGCTTTCTTGTAGGCGTAGAGTTTCCAAAAATAATTTTCAACTCAGTAGAGAAATAACCGAAAAATTCGTCTTTTTGTGCAAGCTGGTTGTTCCCTTTTAAATTGTAGGGACCTGAACAATACGAAATCTGCGTTAAAGCTTTACTGCTTCAAACTTATAGGGGCTTACCCGAAACACCCGGTATACCAACAGCTGCGCTGGCGTAGTTCCCTTGAGTTATCTTCGCGTCCGGCCATTTTCAGGTGTCAACAAACCCTCTTATACCGCTTTCACTAAGAATAAGTGACTGCCACCCTTGCCCTGCATGCAGTGGTGTGTTCCGGTGGTAGCCGCCATAGCAGCACGCCACAGCGCTCTATTTATGCTTCTCGTCTGCGCTTGGGGAAGTCTGCGACTTATCTCACCGCTCTACCTGAACGCCTGCAGTCGTGCCGCTCCCTTCCCTGCTTCTACATGTGCACGCTTCGCCTCTCAGCTTAGTTCCCAGTGTCCTCCCCCCCCCCCCTTTTTTTTTTGCCGCGGCCAGTCCTTATTCGTTCTTTGTGCGCGTCTTCCGGGCCCTCCCATATCCTAGTCCGGAACCTCCACTCGACGCTCATTTCATTGCAAGAATCAAAGCACAGCGCAAAACCACGGGACTAGAAAGAAGCGAACGACGCAACGCGCTGACCGTCAACTGGATTTTTAATCCGCCGGCTACGACTATGGACAGAAAAAAGAAATGCAGAAGCAGCAACAAAGATAAAAAAGATGAGATAATTGTGACGGCAAAAAAAAAATACAATCATTCCCGGGCGCATCGCAGCCAATAGTGCGGTCAAATAAGCTGTTTCATTTTCAAGAAGGCTGTCGGATGGCGTGCTTACGAAGTCCGAACAAATGTTCCTGCATATGCTCCCGTAGGCAGCAGAGTTGCGCGAAGGCCCGCCATTATGTTGCCAGTACTGCGGGAAAGCCACTTCTCGTGTGGCAGGAGCCACATGCGAAGGCAATTTGAAGGCACCCCTCCTCCTCCGGGTGGGGGCTACACACTATCCCCTCAGTCGGATAACAAAGCAGACTGCGCTCAAGATGAAAACGCCCCCTCAGGCTCATACGTTGGGTATGAGCCGAAACAAATAGGAAAATTTGACATCAGCGGGATCACGTGATCGCCGCACCGCGAATCGGCACGGGGAAAACAGTTGCCCAACTCTGCTCACTGCGGACACATTTATAGGAACGCTAGTCTGAGAATCGATGGTGCCTAATGAGCGCTTCAAAGGCGCCCTTGCTCCCCAGCCTCTGTATTTTATAAGGACGTGGGTGCAACCCAAGGCATGTGTGTAACATTTACCAGGGCAATCCTTCCAATGTATTGCTAGGTTGCTGCACTGCCCTTCTACTAACGCTTTGGCGTGTTCACCCAGCCTGTCAAGTAAACAGCGGCCCGTTTGCATACGCCAACCCACACTGGTAGTCTACAGGGTGCTTTTCATGGTTATTGCGACAAGAGGGTCGAAGGGGGGAGGTTGGCTGCGCCACGTGCCAGCATTCACGTACCACCGGCCCTGTCTTTGAAGATGAGTTTAAACAAAGAAATACATACAAGCACGGGAGAAAAACTGCTGAAATTAACATTAAAGTGGAAAGCTTGCACCTGGAGGGGTGCCAGCGCAAATTGGCGCAAACAGTTCTTCTGCAGAAACAGGGCTGTCCTATTGGCCGCCTTCATAAAATTAGAAAAATAAAAACACAAGACTAAGTTCTTGTGCTACAAGGAAAGAGCCGACAAATTGCTTAGCTGGAAAACGGTTCGGCTGAATTGCAGATCACACTCTTTAACGCGCTCGCTATATTTCTCGCTAGTCGCTTTTTAGAAACAAGTTTTCAGAAAGATCAGTGGCACCATAATCGACTTTGTGGACATCGGAATAAACAAAACAACATTTCGCATCTCCAAATGTATAGGCCTCCAGACTAAAGGGAATACGCGATTTGTTTTCGTTTGCGATACTGAAAATTATGGTCCCCTTCCAATTCCACGACAGGGGTTTAACGTGTTTGTTCCAGGTTCATTTATCAAAGAAATGCTGCATTTTTACTTTATCGCAGACGCGGTGCGCAGTGCATGAAAATTAACGACCACAATGTTACATGTTAAGAGGGCCTCTCCTTTAGACCACATGACAGCGCACGCACGCACGCACGCACGCACGCACGCACGCACGCACGCACGCACGCACGCACGCACGCACGCACACACACACACACACACACACACACACACACACACACACACACACACACACACACACACACACACACACACACACACACACACACACACACACACACACACACACACACACACACACACACACACACACACACACACACACACACACACACACACACACACACACACACACACACACACACACACGCGCGCGCGCGCGCGCGCACACGCACACGCACACGCACACGAGACGGAGGAGCAGAACTGAAGCAGAGCGAGCCTGGATACGGTTTAAATAGCGCATAATTCATCCACAGAAAGGGTTGCTAAAATCCACATAGCGCGTTACAAAAACGAGCAGCATGTTCTCTCGCCAAAGGAAAATGTATGGGCAGTCGTAGTGCTTACAAGGGTGGCGAGAAGTTAAAAAGAAATCTCACTAGACATCCCTTTTTTTGAACTCCTGAAGGACGTGCCGCTGACGACAGGCGAGAAAAATGTGAGAAAAAAACATACGATGCGCGAGGAGCTCGGGGACAAATCGAAATAATTGGTGTTTGGCATAGTACACGGGAAGACTGTGCAACATTAACATCCAAGAATTATTCCGAATAGCGCTACTGCATCTGAAAAAATAAGAATAAGGACAGGAGACGTACTTCTCGGATTTTGAGTTCGTGGCGGCAAAAGATTGAACTAAGCGTCAACGTTGCTGCTTTAATGAGGACACTACCGTCAATCAGCCTTTTTTTTGGTGTCATAGTAAACATGAACAAAATTAACAATCTCATTTCAGTTCTTCGAGTTCGCAGTTTTTGCTCTGCTGCATAAATGGTATATGAATTTCATTTTCGAGTTCGTTGCTGTTAACGAACAATGGGGAGCATGAAATAACTTGAGTTGTTTTTAACGGGATATCTTAACTCCTTATCACTTAGAAAAGGTTCTGAGAGTGCAAACGACTCCAACTTATGTGACACCTGTAGGAGTACATTATCACAACTTGCTCCAAAACTTGAATAACCTGCTAAGGCACCGAGCACTCTTCGATTTAAAGTACTGAAATGAGTGCCAAGCGTCCTTTTCCAGGGCAATTGGAACAATAATTCGCTCTCGTGATTTGTGGTTCACGCAGCGGCTCGCATCTCTTTCATGCACGTTTCCACTAATCAGTGAATGCAGGTAATCGGGCTTGAACGAGGTCTAAAATAATAATAAGCATTAAATGTGCAGTCGATTTTTGTCTGTCTCGTCTCCAAGATGACGCAGTGCGGTGGCGCGTGGTTAAATTGACGGCATCCTGAATTATGCGACCAAATCTGTCTTTTATTTGCATACGCCTAGAATGGAAACCTCACGAAGGCAGTCTAAACGTGAAAGCATTCCTTTCTAACGGTAAAAAAGAAGACAGCCGCTGATTTTATGTTAGTTGTCTGTGTACATGTCAGCAAAGGCTTCGACGAAACGCGAGAAATATATAACACAACGGCGACCCGGCCGGAGAGCGCAGAAATTTAGCGAGTAAGCAAACGGGGAAGGCCTGGCACAGAGTGTCAACATGGCCTAGCAGACATACAATAAAACTGTGCATCTGTGCCATGCTGGTGCTAAAAATGTTCTCGCAGGATTCGAAAGAATTGTCCCCATCGTAAATGTCCGCAACTATTGAGCTGAGTCGGACGAAAAACGTTAGTAGTGGCTGTCTGAAAAATTACATGAGGCAAAAAATAAAGCGAGCTTTAGCGATTTCTGGCGATCTTGTCACCACAGAATGCGCGAAACATTAGGCGGGCTTACTCTTTCGGCGGCAGTTTATAGCGGTTCGAAATAGATTGCCGTGGGCCGAGTTTATTCGTGGCAGCATATATCTTTGCTGCATTCTGGAACACAACTGAAGGAACACGACCGCCTGAGTAGTGCCTGTTCCTTTGTTCGTCCTTGTCCTAGTCGGCAGTAAATATTGAAATCAGATCGCGGAACACACAAAGGCGATAGACATAAAAACTACATGGTGTTGAAGGAGGGGATCGGGGTCGCTTCTCGACACAACCTCGGTCAAGATGACACCCGCTCCGTCCAGGACAGGAGTGCCGCTGAGTGAAGGATTCGTTAGTGGAGGAAGAAGACTTGGTTTATTTTACATATTTACAAGCTTTTGAGTTCAGAAGTGAGCTCCTTCAACTGCATCTGCAGTCCAGTTTTATACACTGCGTCTTCCCTAGATTCCCCAGGTAGGGGACGCCCTCGCCGTGGTGGGTGTGGACAAAACTTGCGCTATCACACACAAACAGACACCTCCGCACACATGGACACGCCCCTGGCATAAGTTGAGCCCGAGGGAGAGGGTGTGCGGCCAGAAACCCGTCAGGCTGGCAGGCGATGTCAGGTGGTCGGCCCGCTCTCCGCCTGTCGGTGAACTTCGAAGAAACCGAGGCGCAGCCCCGTCGGGAGATAATCCCCAGTGGTTCTGACATTAGCGATGGCTGGCGAAGCCTGCAGACAAGCCACTGTGGCGATCCGTTCCCACCCTGGTGCTGTGCCCGTGAGGCCAGGGGTAGTCGGGTCGGTGGAGACGTCGGGGAAAATCGGAAGACAGCCGGAACCACTTCACGGCCCGTGGCAGCGACTCCTTAAAGGGATTTTCGCAGAACCCTGCTCCCCGCTTGTCCCACGCAGCAACGACCGGGCGAGCACGGTAAATGCACCCCGCAGACACCTGGCGAGAGATTCTGTCTTGGTGGCAATCCTCGAGGCATGCTGGCGCCAATCCTAATACCAGCTGGCGGCCATTCCTAATAACTCCTCCGCGGCCAGGAAAATCTCATTCGGCCAGTGGTAGCAATCCCTTGCCGATGAGAGATGGGCTGGTCTTGGGAATGGGATGACCGGTTATCTTCTGCGAGCACCAAAACAACCCCCAAACTTCCCACAATGGCAAACAGCGGCCGGTTCGGCCCCAGCAACAAGGCTCCACACGACGCGAAAGCACCCAGTCTGTGCCCCTGATCCACCAGGCTTATCCCAACAGATAAGGTAATAACATAACAAATTCCAACTCCGAGTGGTTCCGCCATCTAAGTCAACGTATCATGGATATTTGGGCCACAACAGTCAGAGCCGTGCATGAAATGGATCGAAGTAGATAATTAAACTTGAAAAAAAAACATACATAGGTCCGCTAGTAACACACACACACACACACACACACACACACACACACACACACACACACACACACACACACACACACACACACACACACACACACACACACACACACACACACACACACACACACACACACACACACACACACACACACACACACGCACGCACGCACGCACGCACGCACGCACGCACGCACGCACGCACGCACGCACGCACGCACTCACTCACTCACTCACTCACTCACTCACTCACTCACTCACTCACTCACTCACTCACTCACTCACTCACTCACTCACTCACTCACTCACTCACTCACTCACTCACTCACTCACGCGCGCGCGCGCGCGCGCACACACACACACACACACACACACACACACACACACACACACACACACACACACACACACACACACACACACACACACACACACACACACACACACACACACACACACACACACACACACACACACACATATATATATATATATATATATATATATATATATATATATATATATATATATATATATATATATATATATATATATATATATATATAAAAGCTGGAGGACCCTTTTCACCTTAAGCACTTCAGAATAGCCTGCTTAAACCCTCGGCATTGCCATTCTTTTTCGCTTTCTTATACCTCACAGAGAAGTTGTACTCCTGAAGGATGAGGCTCCACCGCAGCAAGCGTCCGTTCTTTTGAGACATCTGCCTCAGCCACGTGGGTGGGCAGTGATCCGTCTCAAAAACGAATTTTGATCCGAATAGGTAGCATGACAGTTTTTGTGCTGCCCAGACTAAGCATGCGCATTCTTTTTCTGAGGCGCTGTAAGCTTCCTCCCTTAGCGTCAGTTTCCGGCTTGCGTACAGGATGGGATGCTCTTCGTTGTCTTTTCCGACCTGACTCAATACAACGCCCATCCCCCTATCACTCGCATCGCACTGAACTACAAACTCTTTTGTGTAGTCAGGCGTCCGCAATACGGGCCGTGAAATGAGTACTTTCTTGAGCTCTTGAAAGGCGCTGTCCTTTGCTTCATCCCAAAAAACCCTTTCGGGCTCTCCCTTTCGTAGCGCATCTGTCAGTGGACTCGCTCGTTGAGAATAGCGTGGAATGTACCTCTGATAATACCCAACAAGGCCCAGAAAAGAGCGGATGTCTTTCTTTGTTCAAGGCGTTGGAAAGTCCGCTATGGGCTTAATTTTAAGTTCCGAAGGCTGCCTATTTCCACAACCTACAATGTGTCCCAGGTAGGTCACTTGTGAACAACAAAAGTTACACTTTTCAGACTTCAGTGTGAGCCCAGCGTCCCGCAACCTTGCAAACACACTTCTCAGATGCGCGATATGCTCCTCCCAGCTGTTCGAAGAAATGGCTATGTCGTCCAAGTAGGGGACTGCATAGCTCTGCATGTCTTTAAGTACAATATCCATTAATTTGGAGAAACTATACGGCCGAAGCTTAAAAATAGAGGTCTGAATGTCCCGATGGGTGAAATGAAGGCGGCATAGCGGCTCGAGGTGTCTGAGAGAGGAACCTGCCAATATCCTCTCACCAGATCTAACGTAGAGATGAACTGTGCCCCACTTACCCGCTCCACTCTCTCTTCAATATTGGGAATCGGATAGAGCTGGTCTATGGTGATTGCATTGACTTTTCGATAGTCCACGCATGGACGAGGCTATTTGCCTGGCACTTCGACGAGAATCACAGGGGAAGTGTAATCACTTTCAGTTGGTTCGATTACCCCGATTTCGAGCATTCCCTTAATCTACGTCTCCAAGATCTGCCGTTGACGTGGTGACACTCGATAAGCTTTTGACCTGATTGGTTCGGAGGAGGCCAGGTCGATCTCGTGAGTGATCAGGTCAGTTTTCCCTGGCCGACTGCTAAACATCGCTTTGAATTCCCCCAAAAGACCCTTAAGTTCATCTACCTGTTCCTCTTTCAGAACATCAGCCCTCGCAGAGCGCGCAAGAATGTCCTGGACGCTGCAATCCGCATCGCGGTCTGTTGCTAACTCAGGTAGATCAGCCTGTACTTCCTCGGGTGCGTTTAACATCATATTTACCACCTCCTCCCTGCCTACATAAGGTTTCATCAAATTGCAGTGGTAGATGGTAACCTCATTTCTCTTGCCGGGTTTTTTCAGGACGTAGTTTGTTTCTGACAGCCTGTGCTGAACTTCCACCGGACCCTCCCACTACACTTCCATTTTGTTTTTCCTGGATGGTCGCAAAATCATAACCTTATCGCCCGTCTGAAATGTTCGTTGCCTTGCGTTTCGATCGTAATAGACTTTTGCCCCCTGCTGTGCCGCTTTCAAGTTTTCTTCTACTAGGGTACGCGTAGAACTTAGTCGGTCGAGCAATTCTAACACGTAACTCACGACAGTTTGGCTTTCTCCTGTTCCCTCCCTGTTCCCCCCCGCAGACACCTGGCGAGAGATTCTGTCTTGGTGGCAATCCTCGAGACATGCTGGCGCCAATCCTAATACCAGCTGGCGGCCATTCCTAATAATGGACGGGCGCCTACTACTAACTCGTTTTGTTGGAGCATACTTGCGGTGATTTTATAGGCGGCCATCATCACGTGGCAACCGAGCAGCCATGAAATGGCAAGAGCCTAAGCAAGTGCTATTTTTCTTGTTTTGAACGCACTGAATTGTAACAACGCATACGATACGGTGTAATCTAGTATGCGCAGAACAAGTCGACAGCCATGCGTTGTAATAAACGCAGGGTGGAAGGCAGGAAAAAAACGTTTCTTAATGAACAAAGGGGCACATAGAGAAGCTTTATACGAGAATGCGAGCTTTAAGAACAGAATCGTGTTGAGTTGGGTTCTGTAAAGAAGCCGAGGGCGGGGCGAGAGCCAGGTACAATTAACAACAACGATAAAAAACAACAACGAAACCCTTGACTGAAACAGAATACTTAGATATAAGAAGGCAAAATAAGTTAAAAACAAAGCTGTTATGTTTATATGTTCATCGTCCTTGTGTGCTTCGCTCTATGAAATCAATATGAACAGTCATCAGCTTGCCCAAACGAGAATTCTCAGGCAGTAAATATGTTCCCTGCACATTGCACTGAGTTGGTTTGACTGGTAAACTGGACACTGGATTGCATTAGGCCCTTAATAAAAAGCAGGCCTACGTGTGATTACTTGAGCTATGCTGACAAAGATGTCCGGCGGTTTTAGTCGGGGAAAGTGAAGCCACCGAGCTCAGAATGCGCTCGTTGTACCGTTCTAAACACACTGTGAACGCATTACGACCCCTGATATTGCCGAGCATATCAAAGTGCGTCTTCTCATTGGAACGTACAAGTTGGCTCAGAAGCGTATTTGCGATTTTGCGAGCTGCTGGCGAAGCGGACAGTCATAAATTGGCCGTAAAACACTGGAGAGAATCGAAACAACGTGCAGCTTTCTGTCACAGCGCTGCCAAACCCATCTATACTAGCATGCTCCTCGCAACAGCAGATGTTTTGTTCTTATTTTCACATAGTGTTATTCCATTCGTTTAGTTCCATACTGGCGTTTCGTAAACCCAAAAAGTGGCTTCTCAAAGTATATTATAGGGAGTATCAAGGCAGTAGTGGTTGATAATTAAGTTGTTCAGGCTAGTACCTGTTCGTCAGTGGTTTCTTCGGCGCTAATTTTGTAAGAGTGATTCTCATTATAGTGTGATGCGCTAATTTGTAGGAACTTAATGTGATCATACTACGAACGCCAATGGCAGCTGCCGGCAGTGCGTTGGCCACAGCAGAAGCGCTCAGGCTGGTGGCAGATAAGCGTACACTTCACACGATTGGTTTATGGTTTGGTTTATGGGGGCTTAACGTCCCAAAGCGACTCAGGCTATGAGAGACGCTGTAGTGAAGGGTTCCGGAAATTTCGACCACCTGGGGTTCTTTAACGTGCACTGACATAGCACAGTACACGGGCCTCTAGAATTTCGCCTCCATCGAAATTCGACCGCTGCGGCCGGGATCCAACCTGTGTCTTTCGGGCCAGCAGCCGAGCGCCGTAACTACTCAGCCACCGCTGCGGCTGACACGTCACACGAGACCATGGCATTGTTTGCAGTAGTACATAAGGGCAGACGATATATACAAGGCTGCAAGGAACAAAAAAACCACAAAGGGCAACGCAACCGCAATACGCTCATTGCATACGCCCGGTATAAATCACTTCTCGCCTTAAATACCTTTTATATCTGTCCCTCCGTTAAGGCCAATGACTACTGCCTCTTGGCCTGAGATGTCTAAGCATCAACTTGCGATCGCAGAAAGGGTAAGTATGGCCAAGCTCGTGGCGCGGCAAACATACCCAAAAAATCGCGTTGTCTGCTCTGCTGTGTGTGTCGTTTTCTTTCCACACATTTATTTTTAAAGAATCATGCAAGCTATTACAACGGAGTTCGCGATGAGACACCACAAAGTTTAGATTTCGTGTAGATTTTTAGTAACAGGCAGCCAGACTAATTAGGCAGCTAGAGTTACTAACGCTTCGCCGACATTTAATTAAAGAGTGAGCGCTCAGCTGCCAGCCGTGTACAACGGCATTGTTACTGGCTGCTTTGCCGAACCATGCAAGCGAGCTGGGCTCGAAGTCCGACAAGAGGGATCTTCCGGCCGTCGCTTCTGTGGGTCCTTTTCATCGGGTTAGCTGCCTTTTGTTCTGCCGTTCACGATCTCGTTTTGCGCGTCGTTCCATTCCATTACGGGTCAAAAAGCAGCCGTCATTGATCTCGCATGCGCCACCCAACGCCATTTGTCGGAAGCATAATAGATGCCTTGTTTTGTGTGGGTTGTCGTATCAGCGCTCTCTCGACGTTGTACCGCGGGAGCCAATCGGAAGTGGTGACCGTGCTCTCGGAAGCTAGTACCCGTGTTCTGAGCGCAGGAGAGAAGACCGGTTATAACCGACGCTATACCTGTGTTTATAACCCGAAAGCTCTGTCATGTGCGGACGTCTACATCTTTGCTCCTCGCTTGCCTTGTGTCGCTCGGTGGCGTTTCGAGCCAGACGCATCGGAGTCGCAGAAATAGGATACGCATCTATCGCTGTAACCGTGTTTATAATAGAGTTGTGAGAAAAAAATGCGTAGTCTCCCCCTCCGTAACGCTAACTGCAGAGGAGTAAAAAAAATTGGAGAACGCTTAAGCTTCGCCTTTAAGAGTGGAACGCGACAGCGTGTTGCAGCACTGGCAGGGAGTTCACGGAACGCCATCGCCCGTTCGGCGCGACGCTTTGCCCGTTAAACAAATCGCTCTGCTACGTACGGTGAAACGAACGCGCGGAGCGGCAAACCACGTAGAAGCGCTGCCAGGCGCCTTGCCGAAACGCGCAGGACTCAAGTTGCAGTCGTAGTTCTCCGGCACATCGTTCTCGACAAACCCGATGCCATGAACGCCAGCATAGCTTCTGCGCCAAACGAAAGGACAGCAAGCCGCAAGCTTCGTGGTGAACGCGCTTTGGATGTGCGCTGCGTTGTTCGACGCTCACCGCGTGATTCCTGCGTGCCCGCACGGCCCCACTGCGCCCGAACGAGACGAGCGGGAGGCGCTGCCGTCGCGCGTTATCTTTTGGGGCTGTGGCGTACATTGCGAGGAGGAGGAGCAGCGAGGAGGAGGAGGAGAGATTTTTCGCTCACGGCCAACGCCGTTGACAACACCGGCTTTTCTGCGACACGGGGCCCTTAACGCTGTCGCGTTAAAACAAATAAGAAACCGGCGATACCATACATGTGTGGTACAGCCTGATAAAATTGGTTTGCTTTCGTGCACTGCTCTGGACATGCCCTTGAATTGTGAAAAAAAGACACTGTTGTCTGAATAAACCGAACTTGTCAGCGCGTGCTCTGTCTTCGTGGTCTTCGCTTATGTCCCCTTAACCGTCCTATAGTGTCGCAGTTGCAGCACGAGAACTGAACACCGTTTCCAAGTACAGCGAGTAGGAATCGGAAAGCAAGTTTGTTAGCAGCCCACGGAATCACTGCTCTACGGCGGTGACGCGCGCGCGCGAGCAGTGTCTGGTCGCGTGCACGTATAGCCGGTCGCAGCTGCAAGGTATCATGGTAGATAGGTGAACATAGGGCCTGTGATCCGCTTATCGAAGAGACACAGGCATAAGACTGAGAACATTTGTAGCTCGGTTCGGTAAGAACAAAAAAAAACAACAAAAGGTAGCACAGGCGTTAATCCTTGGAGGATTCGTAGGCTTATCAATGCTTGTTTTGCAGTGGTAGCTGCTGGAACTATAGACATGTCGCTGCACCGCCTTTAGCACTTTTCTTTCTTCCCACTGTTTTCTTTATTTTGTCACGTATCTTGCTGTGTTGCACAGCTTGCTGATGTTAGCCCCAAGTATGTAGTGAAGGACGCGCCAGATGAATCTCCGTCTCCAGATGCTGGATTAGCCGCGCCACGTGGAAAGGATTAGTGCCGCTCTTGGCAACCTCTTTGAACAACGTTTCTTTGTTTGGCAGACATGCTGTCTAATATTGCCAGTGCTAGCCATTGCAGGAATGTACACGGCGGATCTTCACGCGAGCGCACTCGCTCCCTCGCGATTTCACCCCTCGGCGGCTCGAAGCCTCTGCCTATAGTTAGAAGCCTGGATAAATTTTGGCATTGATCGGGATTGTGTCGTTTTGCTTTCGTCGCCTTTTGTTTCAGTAATTACGCGAATATCTTAATGACATATGAGATGCGTCTCTTGTAATTTACGAGCAGACGAAAGCATGAAAAGCTTCGTAGTATCGGCGCAGCACTGCCTAGAATGCAGAGAGAAGCATTTGTAGAATTTGCAGAAAAAAAACTTACAAATCATGAATACGTCCCTTTGCAAATGCGAGAACTGGCAATGGGCGTGCAAAAGTCTGAATGAGGAAATGAAAAATAAAATATAGACCATATGTGTGCCCATTCTGGCGTCGTGCAGGATAAAAAGGTGTCAGACAAGGTGAATCGTAGGGACTACATGATCATGAGACCTAGAATTCTTCTAGATTTGAAAAGCGAACGAAGAAAATAATCGTAAATTAAAGAAGCACATAACCGAGCTGGCAGCAAAAGAAAGTGTTCGGCAGTCTGAATCTCGTTCGAGAAAATATATTTTACTGTAATGAACTTAGACGGCTATAGCGCAGAGGCTATAAATGACAACCTCACCAATAAAATCGTGGAGTGCGTGTTTGAAGCAGGACGTTGGGTACCTAGGCAGGCTAGTGGCAAGTTCTCCTATGAAGAAAACGGATCTCGTTAAGAAGCGCCACTATACGAAACTCTTGAACCTCACAAATAACGTAAGGCCAGCACAACATTACGTAAAGTCAGCAAGTCAGCAAGAAGCGGAAAATAAGCGACATAAATTAGTACAACGTGAAGACGATTGCGAATAGTTAAACGACGCAGGTTGCCAGAAAGCAGTAAAGAGAAAATGATGTATCGTCAGAAACTGCGGATGATGTAATTTAAGCTATTTGTCTTTCTCTGAATGCACTTGTACTCAAGGAAAGACGGCAATGTCGTTAGCAGTCCGCATTAGACAGCTGAAGTATATTTTATAGTGACTTGTAACGCAATCATGCTAATCACAGTACTTGTAAAAACATCAGAGCCACAGAAATCAAATGTTCTGCTGTAATTAAAGAGGAAGTATAGGATGCACTCTCACCGAAAATGCAGCTTTGGTCAGCTATAGAAGACACACACAAAAAGTGGTAGCGTTTTATAGTAACCAACCGAGTAGACGGGCGAAAGCGCGTCTTTAGCCTGGTTGGCTCATGGTTTCGCTTTGTTGGGTCGTCGGCACGTCTGGCCACGATATTAGACTCAGGTAAAGCTCTGATCGAGGTTAAGCCAGTCTGATCTGTTTGTGCCGCAGATGGAAGTCGTTCACAGGCCAGCGAAGCTGATCTATTCTCGCCGCCGCGGGTTAGAAACCCAGCCGCGGCAGTATTTGTTTATTTCAAGGTCAGGGACACCACAAGATTCTTGGTTGGGTTTGATGCTGTGAAGTAGTGAAGTAGTGCTATTGCACTAAAACGAAATGCAGGTGGCGCCGTCAGCGACCGATTTCAGAACTAAAATGCGTGCGTCGACACCTTTTTTTCGACCTCGATTTCAGAGGCTATGCTACACGCAGGCGTTGGACTTTACGGTTTTTATTTTTTGAAAATTAGGCGGTCTCTTTCTGGTGTTCATTTGGGAACGCAACTTTTGTTTTCGTTTTTCTACGAGTGATATTTCCTAGGGAAGAATTCTTGGTATTTTTCACTGAAACGTGCGATGTCCTTGCGCGGTAAGGAATGTAGAGTTTATCTTTGCGTTTTTGTTTTGTTATCATGAACTGCGCCTGCGCCAGTAATTAATACAGAAATTAGCATCAAGACCAATCCTTGCAGAAGGAAATCGTACTGCCGCAATAAAAAGCAAAAATGCTACAGTTAAATGGTGGGGTCGTGAAACGAAAAAGTAAGTGGAAATTCAGGCCTAAAGTAGGGTGTCCTGTTCCGATTGCGCTCTGCGCTGAACGAGTGGGCTGTGCATTGTCTGGTCCGCGTGCCGACGGCAGCGATGGACCTAATGCGCAAACCTAGCAAAAGCAGAACCGTGCACTTTTTTTTTTGTTCTGAATCTATACTGCTTCGCGTTCACGGTTGTTTGCTGTGTTTACAAACGTTCTCAGCGTCAGCACATGCAGTGGAAAAACTTGACTAAACGACGCTTCTAAGCCGGTGATGAAAGTCTAAGTACACGGCGCTACGCTAACCGGTGTCATTTGGCGAAGAGGTGGAGCCTCCCGGCATACACCGGCGTGTCTGAGTTCGCGGATCAGCGCCTCAAAACTTTTAACCAAGATACTTAATGCAACAATAACATTGTCTCATTATGCTGTTGGTTGCGACGTTTTGTTAATTTTTTCCTGTGACCAGCTGTAAGCGGTACTGAATGGCCAGATAGTTGTGACATACACGATAGAAATGCTTACTTTTTTCGGTTAAAACGGAATTTGAGAGAAACGAATACGGCCTACTTTGATCGCCGTTTTTGGGTGTGAACCAAAAAGTCCAACCCCTGTAGCTGTACCGCACCTCACTTGGAAACGGCAGCAGCCAGTCTTTCTCGATGTGGGCGTCACAAGTTTGGATCCAGTGGCGGGAAAATTTATGCGTTCAATTTTCTCAGCTATGAATGCTTTTTTTTATTATTATTTTGCAGCAGGACAAACTTTCCCATATCCAGATAGAGCCACAGAACCAATTTCTACTAAGAACAATAACTGAACGGAGTTGTTTACAGTGTCCTTTTAGTATAGCTCACCTCTACAGCGACTCACTCGTAGCCTTCCCAATCAAACAATCCATTAGCTAGCCGCCGCGGTGGCTCAGTGGTTATGACGCTCGGCTGCTGGCCCGAAAGACGCGGGTTCGATTCCGGCCGCCAGGGTTGGATTTCGATGGAGACTAAATGCTAGAGGCCCGTGCGCTGTGCGATTTCAGCGCACGTTAAAGAACCCCAGGTGGTCGTAATTTCAGGAGCCCTTCGCTACGGCGTTCTTCATAGCCTGGGTCGTTTTGGGACTTTAAGCCCCCATAAACCAAGCTAAACCATTCATCTCTTCATTTCACTGTAGCTGTTTTCAGTGCGTATACACTAGATTCGAGGCCATGCTCACGATCCCCATATTTTTTTTTGAGAATATCACGTGGACATTCTAACGCACCTCGACGCGTGCAGCAGAGTACCTGCCCCCTTTCCCACTTCCTCCAGGCGGTTCTTGTATCCGACTAAAGTCCTGCGCCAGTGAGCAGGTGCACTAATTCCTCCGTGTTCTCGTCTTATCCCCGGTAGTGCTACTTGGGAGGAGGAGGAGGTATACGTGCGCCGCAATTGGGCAGGAGTGGCACTGACTCCACCTGTTGCAGCTACCAACGGCTGACAAGTGCCTCACCGTGGCGCTTCCCATAATGTATGTCACTTGTGGAGGTGCCCAACGACGTCTTCGGTGCGCAAACGCTTCCTCAGGGAGAGTGGCCTATACGGCGAAACCGCGGAGGGGACGAAGAGTGCACAACGAAAATCGGTACATTGAAAAACTTTGCGGCTTTCTGGGCGAACTTAGCCTCCACTGTTTCAGACTTTCTTCAAGTTCACAGCACACGTCTTCACACAGGAAACGGGTGCTGTAAAATTTTGCGGGAAGGGATCGTATACGCTCCCTTGAACCTATTTCTATCATACTCCAGGCCAAGTGGACAAACACTTGTTATGGGACAGTAATATTGTTCTAGAGGACGGTCCCCACTCACATCCTTTTTTGGCTTGAATTCTTCGCTCGGGATAAGGTAGGTGCGCGCGAAATATATTTCGGCTATTGCTTTGAAGCAACGCAGGTGCGTGTTTCATTAATGAAATTTATTTTCCGGCGATGTTTTCCAGCTTTGCATTCTTTTTTTGCACAATCCCTTTTTTAGTAAGCTAACAGAAAAAAGCAGCTGTCACCGGTTTAATGCCTACGTGCTAAAATTCAGATTACTAACATCTCGTCAGTTTGGATTTAAACTTAATTATTCTGCTTAACTAGTACAAAAAGAATTCACTGATTTCAAAAAAAATTCTTTTCACAGGGAACTATTTGTGGGCGCTGTTTTTCTTGATTTGGTTTGGTTTATGGGGGTTTAACGTCCAGAAGCGACTTCTAGGCCATGAGGGACACCGTAGTGGAGGGCTCCGGAAATTTAACGAAGGCTTTCAAAGCCGTTCATTGTGATATTCTTTTTTCGAAACTTAATGCGCTATGTGCGTGTAGCCCAACCCTGACCCTTCAGCGCAACTAGCTCTATGACAGAGTTAAACTAGGTTTGCTTTGGTTTATGGGGGTCCCAAAGTTACTCAGGCTATGAGAGACGCCGTAGTGAAGGGGTCCGGGAATTTCTACCACCTAGGGTTCTTTAACGTGCATTGGCATCGCACAGTACACGGGCCTCTAAAATTTCGCCTCCATCGAAATTCGACCGCCACGGTCGGGATCGAACCCGCGTCTTTCGGGCTAGCAGCCGAGCGCCACAACTACTCAGCCACCGCGGCGGTAGAGTTGAACTAGATCAATTCGCTAGCACGTTTCCAGACAGAAGAATAATAAATCGCGGTCTTCCACAGAGCTCAAAATTGGGCCCTCTACTTTTTCTGATATATATCAATGATTTTTCTCAATTACCTTACCAATTCTAACTATCCTCGATGTCGACGATATCACAATATTTTCAATTGATAATTACATTTGTAATGTAACTAAGGAATTCAATACCTATTAAAAAAATAATGGCCTCTGGTGTCGTGATAACGTGTTAGAAAGCAATCCTACCAAAAGAAATTTCATAATATATTACTCTCGGAATAGACAACCAAATATAAAATTTTACTCTTGGAATAGATAACTTGCGCCAATACCTTATCTTTCTTTAGATACTGATATCATTTACCTGTCGAATTCTGTTACTTTCCTTGGTGTTATCCGTGACAAGCATTTCAGTTTGATCTGCACGTTAAGTTTTTTGTGAATAAGATAGAGTACTAATTTATTAAGCGTGCTAATTAAAACTCAGGGTTTTTTCAGTCAGTAATTATGCGTACATTTTACTATTCTTTTATGCACAGTTAGCTTACACATTGTTTGCCATCTTAGGGTAGCACATATTTTACACGCCTATACTGTCTTTATTATCTTCAGTATCAAGCCGTACGCCCTATTACATTCAGTCACCGTAGAGCTTCCGTTCCGCATTTGTATTATAATCTTAGAATTTTGCCAGTATCATTTAAACGTAATTTAGCTATGCTTATTTCTTGCACTAATAGCAATGACAATAATCTGATTGGATTTGATTCAACGCGATTATCCAATACAAATAACACCAGATTTTCTGAACTTAATAATCCGCTTCTACAAAAAATCGGCACTAATTACGGAAAACAGACAGTTTACTTCCCCACCATTTCATTACAGGATTCACTGCCCACTATCCTCAAATTACCTCGCGTCCAACCGTTTTTTCGGCACCCTTTGAAGAATCATTTGTTGTCCAATATTTCTAAGAGCTATATTTTTGTGTTTTTCCATTCTTTACTTGCCACGATTTTTTTTTCTAGTGCTTCTTCATTTATTGCATTGACATGCTTACTATGGGCCATGGCTCGTGTACTTTTTTTTCATTTATGTTTTTTTAATTATCTCCTTAGCAACACGCTTGCTCTGTAACTGTAACGCGCCAATGTGCCTTTTCGCTTTAATTTGCGTAATCGCCTTGCTTTCTCCAGTTGGACCTGTGTTATGTTTGCGATTTAACTATATTTTTGCCATACGGCCTAACGTACGAATTTATTATCTGCTTTGTAACGCGTGGTCCCCCTGACAGTCTAACTTAAAGGGACCCAGAAAGGGGGTCTCAATAAAGGTGCGATATGTGTGGGATGTTAAAAGGCGCCGCTTCACAACTATCCCCCAGCAAGAAATAATTTAACGCGTTTTGTAGAAGCTAAGTTATATGCAGACAAAATTTGAACTTCCGAGTCTTCGCGCCTTTCCCTCTCTTCTCGCACGCCAGAACGGCGGCGCTCCTCCGCCGGCCTCACTCATTCGGCCCCTCCCCTACCTCCGCCGGCTGCGGCGCGCACGGAGTGGCCGCGGTTGCGGTAGCGCGTGCCGTCTGAAAGAATTTGGCGCTGTGAACCAATGATAACCCCCGACTGCTGACGTCATTTGCAAGCCGTGACGTCGCCTGCCAGCATTTCGCGCCAAAGCCTGGCACCGAGCGTCGCCGCGGTGCGAAAGCGGGAATATTAAAAAAATTATTGTAATTTTCCCGCTCGCTTTTGAGGCCTCGTACGTGGCATGGACGCTCGGCGGCCTGTACTCTACATAGTGCAAGCATTGTAAAGCCAAGCTCAAACACCCCTTTTCGTGGCCCTTTAATGTGCTGCTTATTACCCATGTAACATGTATTTAATTGCAAATAACCTCAAACCTCTTGATACCATGTCCTCTCGATAGAACCAAAAAAACAACGCCTGCACTCACAAGCATGACAACTCCTTCAGAGAAAATTTCTTAATAGATTTCTCAAGCTGTTTCGACAGCGATCTTGGCGAAGGCTTTTAATTAGGTTTCAGTGTAATGCTGCTGGTAGACCTCAAAGCGGGTCTTGAAGTAACCCGTGAAAGGAGCATTCAAAAATGCTCCAGTGGTAAAATACAGTGGCTGGGGTGCTACGCAACGCGCTATAAATCGAAAGTTAAGATGTTTTTGCACACGTTTACCCACTGTCCCATCAGTTTCTGCCATTTGGTCCCTTTTGAAGCCACTTTCAACACCAGCATACGAGGGTGTGTGCCGTACAGCCCATTGATCACTCTTTACCGCGCTAGTAGTATAGTTCTCTTTCGGCGAAAAAGCCGGGGTCTGCGTGTCCGCATGAAACCTCATCCTTCCGGGCATCCTCCTTGGCCGGAAGGTACCGTCTTTAGACACCTTTAGCATGCCGCGTCCCGGGCTACCGTTACCTGCACCGGAGTACCGGGAGTCCGCGCGCAGCCAATGCGCATGCGCAAATCACCTTGATCGCGCCAGGTGGCGCCAGGTACCCGGCATCTACGCCGCGCCTGCAGCATCCGGACCAATCAGCGCGCGCTAACCGGAGGTGGGCGGGCTCCCGCTACTCCGGTACTACGGTAATTGTAACGGTAGCACGGTACATGGTATGCTAAAGGTGTCTTGTCAAAAGTAACCAGGCAGGCGCGAACGGCCTTGGAGCGGGAGCGCGGTCGTGAGGTGTCATTGCGTTCGCCGGCGCTTGCTCCGAGATTACCGCGAACGACTGTTGCTTCGCGCCTTCACGCTCCCTGCGTGGATAATAAAAAAAAATTGGTGCGTAATAAGTGCGGCCGGCGCTTTCGTGTGATAAAAATGAGTGAATGGGGTTTGACTCAGACCATCCCTAGGCGTTGCGTAAAATGATGCCAATGAGATGCTGAGGCCCTTAATTTGTCAGTGGCACTGAAAGAAGAACTGGCGGTAGCATATGCAAAAGTATATGCTGGTTCTGACACCAGGCGTTCAGTTTATATCCTTCGGGTATGAATGCGAGAGAGTAGTGTCCGGATATAAAAGGCGGTAGTAAATCAGTAAGTAATTTGTAGTGCTTTATAGCTGAGCGCGAGAAAGGCTTCCGGCACTTTGTTTCTTAAGCAAAAACGTTACCTCCAAGTTAACCCAAGAAAATATTACAATCAAGCATTTACAAACTTTAAAAGCTTTAGTCTAGGAGCAAGCAGATGCATCACAAATAAAAAAAATCTGCAAGAGGGTTGGAAAAGACTTCAAAGAATCCGCATGTTTTCGTACTCGAAAAGAATAACGCAGTAGGAGCAGGCACTGCGAAAAAAAGATTGCGCGAATTACAAGATCCGTGGGCCTGTTACAATGTGCAGACTCTTGAAACGCGCAGAAAAGCGATGTTTTGCTCATCTGTTTCGCAAGTGGTGTATAAAAAAAAAGCACTCATTACAATTATGAAGCGAAAAGTCGCTTATCCAGCTTCGCAGGGCTTGTCCCAAATGAGCGAAGGTCACCTTTGCTGCGCTCAGCGCCCTCGCTCATTTCTAGCGGGCTCCGACCGCACAAAAGCGCCGGCCGCACATTTTATGAACCAAGTTTTTCCTTATTATCCATGCAGTAACCGTGAGGGCGCAAAGGAACGTCGTTAGCGATAATCTAGGAATACGCGTCCGCCAGCAAGTGCCGGCGAACGCCATGCCACCTCACGACCACGCTTTTGAGCCTGCCGTTTGAGCCTGCACACTAAACAATTTCTCACCCCTTAGGGTGTAAATCAGCTGTCCCCAGACGAACACCCTTTTCCAATTGTTCTGTGTTAAAAAAGGGTGCAGAGATCAACACCCTTAAGAAAGGGTGCACTTAATGATACTTTAGAGGATGTAATGAATGCACCCTCATTAAAGGGTACAATTTTTCATAACACCTCTACGAATACATGTTGGAAGGGTGCTCCACATTGATCCACTCATGAAGCAAAAGCCTTGGACTGATGCGCGTCCTCTAAACTTTCATGCTGTGCACCCTTCCTGAAGGGTGCTGATTTCTGCACCCTTTTTAGCACCCAAAAGGGTGTTCGTCTGGGGACAGCTGATTTGCACCCTTAAGGGTGAGAATTTGTTTAGTGTGTGCCTAGTTACTTGTGACAAAGTGTGTACTAAAAATGCATCTTCCAGCCACCTACCCACCTCCTTCACTCTCAACCGCCGCCCCTCTCTCCAGAAGTTGCACCCACCGCGCACGCGGAAGCAGCCTACGCAGCAGCGGAAAGAAAAAAGCGACGGCGAAATCAAATCCAAAGACGCAACGGGAAAGTAATCTGTGTAAACACGAAATGTATGCAAGAAATACTGCTAACGCAGACTTGTCGGATCCCATCGTGCGATCGCCTGTGCGTTAATTTTTCCTTCCGGGAAATAAACGAAACCCCTCCTGTATGAGCTCACTCATATTTCAAAAGTACAAAAAGTTTGGCGAAGAAGTCCCGAGAGTATAAGGAGACGAACAAGCAAGTATTAATAGCCAGGCAATGCACACACCATGGCTCATTTGATTTTGTTGTTTTGTGTGTTGGGTTCAGTGGCGCATAAGCATCTGAGGCTATCATCGTTTTATTTTGCTTTGACAGCGCGCTGAACCGGGGTTGTTCGAATTTCAGAACCTATCGCGAGCGGCATGGGTTGCACGAGGAGGGCAGGCAGCGCAGTCAGTTTTGTTTCCCCAGTTGCGACGCCAATCCAGAGAAATCGAATCCGAAACTATTGCATAGAAGTATATAAACAGCACCGGTGAAGTTTACATCATGCTCCAGTGCTGCCGAAGCGCCACTCAATGTTGACGGCGAATGAAAAATGGGATCCATACATTTAATGTTCCTGGTCCTTTAAAACACGTCACAGGACGAAGCCATTTCATCAGTATGAGCCCGTTTTTGGATCCGCCTAATGAAAATAATTTTGATATAAAAAGTATCTTCCGATCAGAAGCGGTAACTGCATCTTATCAGCTATTACTGTATTTGGTTCGCGTAGGCCATCGCCCACGTACAAAGGGACGCGCAGCTCGAGCTACCATGGATCCTGAGCTCGGAAGGAAAGCGCCGATGGATTTTCTCGGTAAGTAAGAGAGGCAGGGAACTGTTTCCTCCATTTGCAGCGAGTATCACCGTATACACCCATGAACTTAAGACTTGCTATTTCCAGGTGAAAGCTTTCGAAATGCCGTTAAGCCGAACACGGCCACGGTGGAACAAAGCTGGCCTTGTCTGAGGAACGAGAAAGGGATCAACGTCAACCGGGAGCTCGGCGCTAAGGAGTAATGACAACCGAGCGAAGTGCGCTCCGCGCTCACCCGGCCCTGTCGGAAGGATCGGCGCCAGAAGAATGATGGCCGGCCAGCAACGAGGACACTCTTCGTGGGTCGTAAAGCGGCTCCGGAGGGCGCCGAGGGCCACGCTCATGCTGTGGACACTAGCTGTCGTCGAAAGTAATTGATCGAGTACTTCATTTTGATCGAATCGGACAGGCTGTCAGAGTTTGTCACACGCCTCGCTATACGGCAACAGTTGTTTCAAGATTGAACGAATATGATACAACGAGATGAAACCGCAGGAGGTGCAGACACAACGCACTCCGGAATCGTGCAGCATCGCGCAGGCTACGCCCATCTGCAGCTTTGTAGGGACCACGCGTATCTATGCCGATCGCAGGGCCACAGAAAAGACTAGTGAGGGAAGGAAGAAGCTTCCATTGGGACGTGAAGCTGCCATCAGCGCTTTCACCACCCCATCAGCCCGAGAACATCTCGAGGCATGAGCTTCCATGCTCTGACAAAGCCATACGTATCGTGCTTCTGTGTGATTATAGGCCTTGCTCGGCGTGCGAAAATATGGTGTATATATATATATATATATATATATATATCCTCGGTTTTGTAACCAAGGTGTATAGTAGAATGTTTCTAATACTTTTTTTTAATTTGTAGCGCTGATCGATGGGAGAATAATACCTTGGTTTCGGTGACTGTTGGCTTCCGTCATATGTTTGTCAAAACGAGCTCCTCATTACCCTTCCCTTGTCTGCTATATATATATATATATATATATATATATATATATATATATATATATATATATATATATATATATATATATATATATATATATATATATATATATATATATATGCAAAGTTGAGAAACGCTTAATTTAGACAGGTATTTATTTTGAGTCGACGTTTCGGACAGAGCCTGTCCTTTCTCAAGACTGAAGTTACAGCGATCTTCCTCCCCTTCTTAAGGAGTTGGAATTGGCACACAGGTGGGACGCATGAACAAAACAACAAGCAAACAGAGGCTGTAAAAAAAAATGGGCTGAAAAGAAAAAAAATACTGGGAAAAGGAGAAAGAGAAAAAAAGAGAAACAAAAAAGAGGGAAAAAGAAAAACGCGCTGTCCTCCTCCGCCTACCGAGCAGCCGCGGGGATCCGGCCCGGGGAAAAAAAAAGAAAAACGAGGAGTGGAGTAATAGCCACCCCTCACGGCAACAACAGAGCGGCGGCGAGTGAGGTGCACAGAAGCAGAGGGTTGCGGAATCGCCCAACAGATAAAAAATAGAGATGCGTGCACTCGGGTGCTCCGGCCAGAAAGAGTAAACAAATAAACAGAATAAAATGCAGAGCAGGCAGGAGACTTCCGTCATCTGGAACCTCTTCTGCACCAAGAGTCAAAGGCCGTATCAGCAGCGCAGTGAGCTTAACTAGACGCACGTGCACTGTGCATGAAAACACCCAGACACATACAAAAGAAAAAGAAAAAAAGGCGGCAAAATATTCGAGAATGGGAAGTGTCCTGTGGAGGGTAAATGTGAATGGCGGGAGCATTTAAGCGAGGGCTCTTCAACTGCACCCCGCTCGGCAAGGTGGTCGAACTAGGAAGATAGGGGTGGACTGGAGGATGAAGTAATTTGCGTAAGCGGATGGGCGAAGCTTGAAAAAGATGCCGCTGCCGAGAAACGACCGAGGCATGTCAAGCCGGCACTCGTAAGGTCAGCACTGGCTCTTCAAGGGGCGGATGGAGGACAATGCACCTAGTCTTTCACTATTGCCGTGAGGAATTGTTCCAAATTTGTAAATAAAGTACGACTCGCGTTGCTCTTTCCCGGGTGTTGCGGAACCCACCCTGTACGACTGTTAACTCAATTACATCAAATGGGTTGTTTTTCTCTTTAATGTGTTTTGACAAGGGAGGTTGGGTAGTTATAAGATATGCGCGCGGTGGTTATTAAAGGGAATTCGTAGAGGGTTAGCGGTCTGCCCAATGTACTGCATACTGCACACACTGCATTCTAGGAGGTATATTACGTTGCAAGAATCTCAATCAAAGTTGTCATTAATTTTCCATTTGAAGCCTGCAGCTGTGCTTATTGCACAGCTTGATGTATGTATGTGTTTGCAGACCTGGCATCTACTTTTTCCGCAGGGTTGGCACCCCAAAACCGGCTGGTTGTGTGTTATATACCACGAAGGAGCGCAACATTCTTGGTCCAGAATTCGTCCTCGGGTTTTTCACGGCACGAGTGGCTGCCGGCGATACCTTATGCTTGTGAAGCAGAGCAATCGCAGCGCGGACGGCAGGGAAGGTTCTTTATGGCCAGCCGATTACTGAAAGCAGCTTACGCGGAACAGTCGCCTGCGACTGGCCGGTTTTTGAACGTCTTACCGTTAGCGACAGTCCCTGGCTTTGCATATACCCTGAAGCATCAATCTTGCCTGCTTTGCGAGTTTGGGACCAGATTAGTCAACTTAGCGTCCATGGAGCCGGTAGGTCTTATTGAGACAGCAGCGGCTTAGATGATACAATCGCGGCCGACGAGGACTGAAATGGAGGTCGCGCACTTCGACTCTCGGAACAGTTCTCCCACGAAGACAATGCCCAACACGTTTCACAGCGCGCGTTGGGAGGTTGTTTGTGAAGTGTCCGCTTTGGAGCACGATTGCAGACAGTCAAGTATTAGAAAGTTGAATGGGGTTCGCACTCGAGCGCAAGTCTCCCTTCGAACTTCCAATAACCCGGTGACTTAATTTGCCTGTTCTCAGCATGTCTAATTAACAGAACTCGGCTCCATTGCGTTGTCCCATCACTGCGACTCCAGCGGCATGCTTAGTGATACAAGCGATGCGCGCGGGCTTGACCAGAGGACAGGATGACGCTCGTTATTGGGAGCCCGGCCGGCTCGGAACGGAGTCGATGACAGAAGTGAGCGCACTTGCCAGAGGGGCCGTAACCTCCGAGTTGTTTCGATGGGTTTCCAATGAAGGTTGCCGCGGCAGGCGGTTCCTTGATAAGTTTTCTACGTTCCGCCACCGTCGAGTGATAAAAGCGAGTTTTAGAAAAGGGGAAGCCCTAGTTGAGCCCCGACACTCCATGGCTGCCACGCTCTTGGAATCGGTGCGAGCAAAACAGTTTCACGATAGCCCTCGACCGCGTCTTGATGCTGTTCGTCTCTTGCAGCGCTAATTTTGCTAGAAAGCGACGCTGTTGATAAAGTTAATTAGCACATTTCTATTTACGCACTGATTTTAATGTAGGTTGTAATAGATTGAATACATACGCGATTGAAAAAAGCAGCTTGCTAAGTGATTCACCTTCAGGAATAAAAACAGCGTTAAGGGGACGCGCGACGCGAGGTTATAGGAGCAGACAGGACGTGCGCTGACTGGCATCTGAAGAACTTATTCGAGTTGGAACATACGAACATGAATAGGAAGTTCCTTAGTTGCGAGTCAGGACACGTTCCGTCTACTCCTCCTCTGCTGTCCTGCCTTCTCAACATTTTTTTATTAATATCAAAACTAACCAACCTCATCGTATTTCTATTCTTCTCACTAATGACCATCGTTTATATTTGCACATCCGGTTTGTTCTGACGTGTATTCATGGACACATAGCGTCGATCCCATTGCCCTCATACGCTCAAAATATAGTTTCAGTCTTTAAACGACGCTACTTTATCGTGAAGAGCGCTGTTGTGATCGGAGGCCCCGACAGCGGGAACAGACGAGCCCGGCAGGCGCCATCGAACTATGTTTGACCATAGGTGCTGTCGTCCTGAGAAGAGGATTAGGAACGGCTCCTGGCGACGGTGAGCTGTGACGAAAGGCCTCTCATCCCTTCGTCCGGAGTATGGAATGCGGCATTTCTCCCGAACTGCGCCCTCACGTGGACCGGCAGAAAGACCCGAACAAAGGCGCCGGACCCGCCTCTCTCGCTTGAACCTGCGCGGCCAGAAAAAGCGGGGGCGGACACGGCTGATTCATCTTACCCTCTGGAATTCCCGGGGCCGTCAGGACGCCTCTTTCCCACGGAGGGGATCACCGCCTGCAAAGCCAACGACCTTATGCACCTGGTCAACCCGTCGGAAACAGCAATCCAGGATCTCAAGGCGCCAGGATTCCTTATCGCCTGTGCACGTGTTTGTGAGGGCGGAGCGGTCACGGCTTAGGGAAGAGACTATGAAGAGTGTGTCTGCCCATTGGACGCTTGGTCAGCCACCGGTTTCCCTAGCTAGATGCCTAGGGAATATCCACTGTATTTAAGCGGCGATTTGGCTGGTTTCACGGCACTTCATCTCTGACTTTTGGTCTCCCTGCTTCTCTTGTAAATATGTAAATAAACCTTCAAGTTTACCAACCCGCCTGAAGGCTTCCCTCCGTCGTCTGCAGAGTTTATCGTCATGCGGTGAAGACCTCGGTCCCGATACCCAAGAATATCAACTGGTTGGCAGCGGTGGGATGGTCTGCGCCTGGTCCTGACACTGGTATGGTAAGTGCGCGGTCTTTCTCTTGGAGCATTGCCAGGTTTTACAACTTTGGAAAATTGTTAGCCTAGGTAATCGAAGGTTGGTATAAGAGGCAGCCGGGGCTCCTCTGACCACGTGAGTAGAGACTTGCCGTTGCTTAAATAGTCATGGACTGGAAGAAGCTGCGCAAACCAGACCTAGTTCTCGTATGCGGGGAATTGGGCATTGATTGTGGGTCGATCCGTAGAAAACCTGAATTGATTAGGGCAATTGAGGATTTCGGTGCGGACGAGGAGGAGATAGTAGAATGTTGGGAGCTAATTAAGGAGCAGTTGGAGAAGGAAAGGGAACAAAAGAAGCGAGAGGATGAACAAAGGAAGCGAGAGGATGAACAAAAGAAGCGAGAGGTCGAAAAAAAAGGAAGCGCGAAGAGCACGAAAGAAAGCGCGAAGAGCAGGAAAGGGAGCACGAAAGGAAGCGCGAAGAGCAGGAATGGGAGCACGAAAGAAAGCGCGAAGAGCAGGAAAGGGAGCACGAAAAAAAGCGCGAAGAGCATGAAAGAGACATCGAGAAAAAAACGGCTCGATCTACAGATAGCTCAGGCGGCACAGGCAGAACGCACTAGGCTAGAGGTGACGAACGCAGTGGCAAGCCAGGCAGCATCAAAAATAAAAATAAAGGACCTCTTGCAACCGTACAAACTTGGAGAGGACATAGGGCTCTTTCTCGTGAACTCTGAGCGGGCATGTGAAAGTTGCGAGTTCCCGACCGAGTCTTGGCCGCAGAAACTTCTGACCATTCTTCCATGTGAGGCGGCCCAAGTACTCGCTCGTCTGGCAAACTAAGAGGCGGCAGACTATACTAAAGTAAAGGCAGCACTCCTAAAAAAGTATCGCCTGTCCGCAGAGGCCTTTCGACGCCGCTTCAGGGAAGCCAGAAAACAGCCTAACCAGTCATTTCCGTATTTTGCGTATAACCTTAAGGCAGACCTGAAGGAATGGCTAAAGGGAGAACAGGCTTACGGAACTCACGATAAAGTAATAGAGGTGATCTGTCTGGAGCAGTTTTTTGGCTCTTTGAGGGAAGAAATGCGTGTGTGGGTGCAGGACAGGCCGGGAAATAAAACCCTAGAAAGTGCAGCAGAGCTGGCCGAAGAGTTCCATGCCAAGCGCGTAGCAGAGGGTGCGCGTGCCCACTTAAGCCCCAAAGTAGAAAAAAAATTCCACCGATCCAGACAGGAGGGGCAGCAAGCCGCAACTGGGAGCGGAACGAGGGCCACAAAGCAGAATCAAGCAACCCCACAAAGGGGGCGACCGAAAAAGAGAGGGATAAGGCTTTTGAAGCCAGAAAGAAACCAGTGTGTTTCCGTTGTCACGAGCCCGGTCACTTCGCCCACGCTTGCAGGAAGCAAGAAATCGTTCTCTCCTTGGTGGAGGCGGGCGATGAGAACATGCGCCTGCTAGAGCCTTACCTGAAAGACATGCAGGTTAATCGAAAACCGTGCCGGGTTCTGAGGGACTCCGCGGCCACCATGTACGTAATCCACTTCACGTACGTGAACGCAGCTGATTTTACTGGGGAATGTGCAGGGATTAGGCAGGTGGCCGAAGAGAATAGCGCATGCTTGCCGATCGCACGAGTTAGAATAGAGGGCCCGTTTGGCGTTCTAGAAACGGAGGCAGCGGTATCACGAAATCTGCCGGGAAAATTTCCGTACCTCTTTTCAAATCGGTCGGAGCAGATGCTCCAGGAAGAGGGTCGTAGTTTCGGCGATCGAACCGTCCAGGCGTTCACTCGTGCGAAGGCTAGCGAGATTCCAGCTGAAGTAAATCGTAGGAAGAACGAAGGCTCTCCCACGACGGGTCAGGCAGGGGCAAACCCAGGAGGCGATACTTCTGAGACGAGCGGAGAGGCTCGCGGCAGGAACAGATGCGACGCCGAGTACAAGGACTCAAAGGGGGCCCAGTTTGATCGGCTCGTGGTGCCGCAGAAATACCGCGCAGGCATCCTTAAATTGTGCCATGGTGGGGGTTGGTCTTGCCACCTTGGAGTGAAGAAAACTAAAGCTAGGCTTCTACAGGAGTTTTATTGGCCTGGATGCTTCAGGGATGTCGAGCAGTTTGTAAAGTCCAGCGACACCTGTCAGCGTGTCGGAAAGCCAGGGGATTTAAGGAAGGCTCCGATGAAGCTAGTGCCCGTGATTAGCGAACCTTTCCGTCGTTTGGTGGTGGACGTAGTCGGTCCTCTACCAGTGACTCAGTCGGGCTACCGCTACCGAAAAAGGGCGGGAAAACGGGAATGCCGACGGTCTCAGTCGTAGCTTTCCTGCATAATCTGGCGTAAAATGCCCTAATGCTCGAGAAAAGCTACCGTATCATTTTTGGTTTTTGTTTTGTTTTTTTTCTTGCTTCTCCGTACCTACCTCATTGCCGAAAAAAAAGGGGGTTTCTTACCAAATTTCAGACGCATGTCTTTTGCGAAAAAAGGAAAAACAAAGAGGAACTAGTTTTGGTTCAGCAGACTTCCGGGCGTGAGCTGTTGGCTAGGGTTAAGTCATCCAAAATTTGCAGCCATATTGCTCCGTATTAAAGATCTGGCAATGTTCTGAGGCTGGCCGCGTGCTGCCTAGCCAGAGGTAGGGGCTGAGCTCAGATCTCATCGCTAATGGCCCGTTGAGGACGCTTGCCAGCTGTGCAGGTCAAGTGGACTGACTACTACGAGGCCGACTGGGACTCTGACGCCCATTCGTGGTGCACCGACCAGCTGCAACCACTTCGTGGCGTCTTCTTGGCGGCGGACGGATTGTTGTGATCGGAGGCCCCGACAGCGGGAACAGACGAGCCCGGCAGGCGCCATCGAACTATGTTTGACCAAAGGTGCTGTCGTCCTGAGAAGAGGATTAGGAACGGCTCCTGGCGACGGTGAGCTGTGACGAAAGGCCTCTCATCCCTTCGTCCGTAGTATGGAATGCGGCATTTCTCCCGAACTGCGCCCTCACAAGGACCGGCAGAAAGACCCGAACAAAGGCGCCGGACCCGCCTCGCTCGCTTGCACCTGCGCGGCCAGAGAAAGCGGGGCGGACACGGCTGATTCATCTTACCCTCTGGAATCCCGGGGCCGTCAGGACGCATCTTTCCCACGGAGGGGATCACCGCCTGCAAAGCCAACGACCTTATGCACCTGGTCAACCCGTCGGAAACAGCATTCCAGGACCTCAAGGCGCCAGGATTCATTATCGCCTGTGCACGTGTTTGTGAGGGCGGAGCGGTCACGGGGTTAGGGAAGAGACTATGACGAGTGTGTCTGCCCATTGGACGCTTGATCGGCCACCGGTTTCCCTAGCTAGGTGCCTAGGGAATATCCACTGTATTTAAGCCGCGATTTGGCTGGTTTCACGGCACTTCATCTCTGACTTTTGGTCTCCCTGCTTCTCTTGTAAATATGTAAATAAACCTTCAAGTTTACCAACCCGCCTGAAGGCTTCCCTCCGTCGTCTGCAGAGTTCATCGTCATGCGGTGAAGACCTTTGTCCCGATAACCAAGCATATCAGAGCCGACGAAAGGAGACAGAGCGAAAGCCTTGTGTGCCATTACTCCATCGTTAGCGCTACGCGAAAGGAACGAAGTATTATTTGTCTTCAAGCGAGGTGCGCTCGCTCTAATCCGCATTTTCGGCGAACTCCTTTGTGCCCTGGCAAGACTGCAGCTGGGCTCCCATGCCGATTCCGGTGCGAAGTTAAGTACAAGTGAGCATATTAGCGTCCTCCAGTTCCGGCGCTTCCTGCACGAAACATGGAGCTTTCCGGCGCGCCGTTTTCGTACGCCAGCTTGCTTGGGCCAAGGTGACTATGAATGCTCCATTGTATGGATTTAGGGCACGTGCTGCATTCGCTTCTCTGTAGAGCGTACAACCGCGCTGCATGCATGTAGCATCTTTTCACAAAGAAAACGCTACTAATAACCTAACGCCCTTTGGCTTTCATTGGCCTATCTTGCGCGCCCAACTGGGCGCTGTGGTTTCAACTGATTACGGGGCAGACATTATCATTGGCGAATACAGATCGCAATAATCGGGACGCTGAAAAGAAATACTTTAACGTAGAGCGCTCGATCTTGACTTGCTCAGCGTACAGGTGGGCTGCCAGGCTCAGCTAAGCCTTCTGCACACTAGACCACGATGTTCGCACACACTGTGAAAGCGGGAACCGGTTCCACACTATTGCGTGCTTCTTGTCGGCTGTACTGATTTGCGCACTTGAAGCTTCCAGGATCGCTTGTGGTCTCTCTGCGGCCTCTGAGCGCAGAAGTCTAGCTTCTTGTAATATTTATTCGGCGTTTCATGCATTTAATGAGTGCCGCAAAAATACGGTCCATTAATGCTGTCGCGTCTGCACTGGCGACATAGGTACTTCAAACAACGTGCCATTGATTCCAGAAGTTAGTCCGCCGGAAGCGTTTTGGGGAGCCTCTGTCGTCATCACCTGCCGGGTTCAGTGCACGCAAGCAGAAAAAAGGTGAAACGCAAACTTATGACCCATCTTGTCTTCTTTGCTGCAAGTGTGCATGACGGCGCTACAGGCTTCTAGCGACACCCAAGACGCTGGGGCTCCTTCTTGTTAGTCGGAGCTAACATCTTAAATTTGACTTTTCGCGTAGAGAGAGAAATGGAGGGTGCGCGGGACAGAGCCAAGTTGACGGCCTTAATAGGAGCAGAATGACGCCGTACGAACCAAGCAGCCACGTGGTAATTTCACTCCAAGCACGCAAGTGGTTACAGACAGCAACAGCAAGTGCCGGTATAATATAGCACAAATTTTTTTCCGATATTATTTAATTATTGTAAAATTCTTGAGCACATTATTCTGAAACATATCGTGAGTTACGTGGAAATAAACAATTTTATTTGTAGCAGCCAACCCGGTTTTCGTAAAGGCTTGTTAACTAAACGCAAATAATTGAAACAATTACAGACCTTGATCACCTAAACTGTCGGCAATCGTGGGCAAACAAACATTTTATTTCTCAATCTATCCAAAGCATTCGACCGAGTATCGCATCCTAAAATGTTTCACAAACTACAAATATTACTTGATTCTGGGAATATAACACAATGGCTTCAGGCTAATCTGACTAATCGGCTCCAGTTCGTTGAATATGAAGGGCAACGTTCGAGATGTGCTGAAGCAGTGTCCGGCGTGCCTCAATTAAGGCACAGTACTAGTTCTATTTCTTTTTCTTATCTTCATCAATGACATAGCAGGCAACATCGAATGTACGGTCCGTTAGTAGCTATCGATAGTAGTTTCCGAGAGGCGCAAACACTGGCAGATGACGCTTAACTGAGATAAAACTATCTCTATGAGAGTAACCAGGAAAAAAAAATCCTGTAATATTTACTTATGGTATTGAGAGCCAGAAACTAAATAAAGTTGATGAACATATGCACTTAGGAATTTTGATCTCATCGAGTTTGAAATGGAATAGACATGTTTCGTATATTACATCTAAGGCACTCACTGCTCTCTATTCGTTAAAGCGATCCTTAACATCTGCTACACCTCACACCAAATTATTAGCATATACTTCACTTGTTCGTTTAGTACTAGAATATAGCATAATTTGTTAGTTTCCTTCGACTGACCACTGCACTGATCAATTAGACAGCGTTCAGCGAAAGGCCATTAGATTCATTTATAACAAGTACCGCCGTAGCGATTCCCCTACAGCACATTTACACAAAGCTGGCCTTCCAACAATACAAAATAGGCCAAAATTCTTGCGGCTAAAGTTTCTTTTTGTACTTTTAAGTGATGCATTCAAGATAAATAAAAATAAGTACTTGTCATTTTCTAACTCAGTAAACTCGAGAGCAAAGCATACTAAGCACATTAGAGAGTATAGATTTCATAGTGACACATTCAAATCTTTGTTCTTTCCGCAAGCCTTCCGAGATTGGAATGCGTTGCCCAATGATGTTATCACCTGTATTATTTTGATGCTTTTTTGGAAGGATTGTCAAATCTATAATGGAAATAGGCGCACTTTTTTGGAATTTTTTTATTTTGTTTTCTGTGTTCATGATTTATCGCATTGTATTGCATTGACTTCTTCATTTGCAAGTTAGTTCGCAATCGAGATTCTTATGCTTTTTATTATTTTTTCATTCCTGCAATAACCTGACTGTAAACGTTTTTCATGTGTGTATATAAATTGTCCCTGTACTGCAAAAGCGTCCACGATGAGGCTAGCAGCATGTTGTAAATAAATAAATAAAATAAATTCTTACTGTTCACCGTGGCGAGCGGTCGATGGGCTTAGTGGCATGTGAGCGAATGCCAGAGCGAAAAGGATCAAAATGAAGTAAATACGGCAGGAATAGACTCGTCATATTATTTCGGTCAAGGCGTAAGGCAACCTCTCGCTCATTGCTGGCGTTCTCGTAGAATTTCTCCGAAACACTGCCCGTCCCTGTCGTAAAGCAATAGAGGGAATGAAACCACCCGCCATCAAGACGGCAATCCAGTTGTCTTGACACACACATCGCTGCGCTACTGGCAGAACCAAGAGCCTGTCGGTGCTGGCGGTCACAAGGAGCCGGTAACTGGGCTGCCTTGCCGAAGCAGGAATAGAACTCTTTGAAATTACAAAGAAAAAAAAGTTTACCGACGATTGCGGTACTCCCTAATGGGAAATTTGAGCGCAATTTGATTTTGCGATATATTGAGGCAGGAAGCTAAGACGTCCCTTAAGCTACCTTTAAGAGTACAATACAAAGCACTGCAGCTTTGTCGCGCAAGGCCTCTAAACTAACGCACAGAACGAATGCTCATCAGTGTTGTAGAGCGGCGGGGTGCTACCCTTGCCCGGTTGCGGCGTCCTGTCTCGCGTCTGCTGCTCCCTGAGATAATGCGTTGCAACGTGCTTGTCTCTTTGCTTCAATAAGGAAAGCTGAAGCCACAAAGGACGCTTCTTCGCGTGGAGCGGGCCACGAGGCACACGGCCCGTACATTCAAAGTAGCACGTGCCGGTTCCCGTGGTAAACGGCATGAACTCAACAAACGACCCCCAGACGCCCAGCCGATTCATGGCTCACTCAGGTTGCGACTAGCAGTTTTCTGGTCGATATTACGCTGATTCGAACAAAATTTGTCGCGCACCTTTGCGACAGCACAAGTATTCAAATTTATTGGGCAAGGCAGTGCGTCGTATTTACAGACCCTCCATTGTGTGCCGCCTAAAACGAAGGGTTTGCTGGAGGTATCCGCCTGCTACCCCATTCTCCGCGGTAGCTTTTGCGCAGGTGGTTGCGGTACACGACGTAAGCATGACGGCTATCTGCAAACGCGTTTGGGGATCAATGGGTAAAAGTTGGCGCAAACTAAGCGTGAGATATATCCCCTGCCCACAACGTACCCTACTCCTCCTGCACATTCCACCTTACGTTTCCGCCTTCCACCACTACCCCCTCTTCCGCCTTTTCATTTTACCCCTCCCCCCCCCCTTTCGTTATCACCATACATTCATCCTTCACTACCGTTTCGCTTTGCTATAGCTCTGCCGATTATCACGACGCGCAAGCCAGGAACGGGCGCGACGAGCTGCGCTCTAAAAGAGAGAGAGAAAAAAAAAACGACGATGGCTGGCAATGTGGCTGCAGTACATGAGCATTGTATATGCCGTTCACTACTGCAATGCGTACGCCCACTCATTTTAGGATTTTTTTAGCTGCTTGTGAGAATGAATGTCTTAGTTGTCCCTTCACGTTTGCATCTGCTTCAGGCTATTCCGGCTTGGCTTCAAAATTTTGGCGATGACGATACCCTTTTAACAACATTTAAAAGAGCATAGTGAATTTTACGAATCCATACAATCGACGCACTAGATAGTAAGAAAACAGTGTCGCGAGCAGCCCACGGCCGAGCGCCAGAATGCAAAAGAACAGTGACACGGGTTTCTACTCTACTTTCGCACATGCGCTTCGCCTTGTGTGGTTCGTCCGTGTGAACTCTGAGTGTTGTACGCGTGCTTAGAAATAATCCTTATGTTCATGAGCGCGGGGTTTACTGCTACCAGTGGGCAGTAGTACGTCGAGGTACTGCGTCTTTTATGCGAAGCATATTGACCGACCCCGCTTTCCGTGAGCATCCTGCGGCCCTTGAATCTTCTATGGGAGGGCGAAGCCCCTCAGTATAAATAAATCAGCTTACGAGCTGAACGCGGCTTCGCCGCTAAGAAGAACATGTCCTAATACAAGATAACAATAGCTACTACAGTAGCACCTCCCGAGCAAGTTTGAAGACAAACCAGCGAGCGGCACGGCAGCGACTGCCGCGAAAGGCTTTCTCGGCGCTGTCGTATGGTCTTCTCTTTAGTGATAGTTCTGTAAGTTTCCGGGAAGCAAACATAAGCAAAAGCGAGACTACACGAATGCGCATGCTCGGTGCCAGAGCCTGAAGAGAATGTAAGCTGCGCAGCGGTCGCTTCACAATTGCCGTGCTGCGCGTTGCTGCAGCGAGAGCCGAGATGGACGCGACCAGGATTAAGCACGGGATACTTAAAGGGATACTGAATAAAAATCTGGAAATACTGATCAAACTCTAAATTTTCATTCGCAAGATACAACTACCCAAGTATAAAATCATCACTCCGGTTGTTTTTGAGCGGATGCCTGTATTTTGGGCGCTTACGAGCTGCCGTGCATGACGTCACGCTTACCCTCAGCACCGCCGTAGGCAAGCTGGCTTAGTAGTGAGCAGTTCAGAATTCCCGCCCGCTCGTTGCTCTGGCTGGCACGAGATGGAGCCAACGGTGCCACCTCTGCGACATGTTGCTTTTTTGGTTCGCCGTCGCTGGAGGCGATGGAGATTTCCGATTATTTCTGACCTAATCAGGCGGTTAGTCGCCCAGAGTATACAACCACGAGATGCAGGCAGAGAATCTTGAAGTGTGGACACGACGAAGACGAACAAAATCAACTGTACAATGAAGCAAAAGCACGTCATACGTGTTTCCTTTCGTGAGGTCCGTACTGGCGAAAGCCTGGAACGAGTTAGGCTGACGTCATATACCGTATTATGAAAGCTTTCACAGACGGCCGCTAGGTGCAGCGGTGTCACAAATATTTGTTTTAAAATAACTACTTTCTGTCCATTTCTGTTCTAAAAAGTGTTGCTTTGCAAACTTTCAGTGCCACAGCTATCATTTGGCCCAGAAATCTCCGCGGCAGATTTTTTGTTCACTATCTTAAAACCTGAACAGTTACCACTTCGATAGTCATCAGGAACTACCGCGGTCGCTCAGGGACTGTGCCTTTGGGTTACTGAGCACGAGGTAGAGGCTTCGATTATAGCCGCTGCTGTCACATCACATCACATCACTTTATTTTCCTTAAAGACCCCTTGCGGGGTGTTACATAAGGGGTGGGTTTTTATGAAGTACAGGTGTTCAATGCAGTCATGAATGTTTCAGGGCAGGTGATGGCAGCGATATCGTGGGGAAGGCCGTTCCACTCAGCTGCTACTCGGCAAAAAAATGAATTAGAGAAAACAGTGGTACGGGCACGTGGGCGCAAAACTTGAAGAGGGTGACTGATGCGATGGGATCTGCGCGGCGGGGGTGCGCAGATGTAGGGTTCTTGTCTGAGTGGCGAATAAAAAAACTTGTGAAATAAGACGAGACTGGCAGTGCGACGGCGAGCAGAAAGATTAGATAGACCTGATTGCAATTTTGGAGATGATATGCTAACGTCGTATGAATACGAGGAATGAATGAATCTGGTGGCCCTGTTCTGCACAGCTTCGAGGGCGTTTGTTAGATATGCTTGGTGAGGGTTCCAGATGGCCGATGCGAATTCCAGTTTAGTTCTGATGAGTGAAATGTATGCTTGTAGTCTTACATGTTGAGGGGCATCCCGCAGGTGACGTTTCAAAAAGCCAAGTGTTTTATTAGCTGATGATATCAGGTTAGTCACATGCAGACGCCAGGATAAATCATTAGAAATGGTGATACCTAAGTATTTGTACGACTGGACGAGGTCGACAGAGGAGTTAGAAATTGTGTACTGGAAAACAAAAGGATTTCGGCGGCGGTGAAAAGACATATACTTACATTTGTTAGGGTTGAGTGTCATCAGCCGCTGCAAACACCAGTTTTGCACATGGTTTAGGTCAGCCTTAGGGATTCTTGGTCAGAAGGGTTAGTGACTGAACGATAAATAACGCAGTCATCAGCAAACAGACGGATATGACAAGATACATGCTGGGGTAGGTCGTTAATGTAAATAAGGAATAACAAAGGACCGAGAACGGAACCCTGCGGGACGCCGGAGGTTACTGGAAGCGGGTGGGAGGGCTGATTATTAATGAAGACAGACTGAGAACGATGCGTGAGGAATTCCTTAATCCGCGCGATGATGTTTGGATCTAGGTTCAGCTGAGAGAGTTTGAGAAGCAAGCGTTGATGAGGTACTTTGTCGAAAGCCTTAGCAAAGTCTAGGAATATGGCATCAGTTTGTAGGTTAGTGTCATGGTTGGCGTGAATGTCATGAAGAAAAATGGCTAGCTGAGTTTCGCAGGAAAAACCTTTCCGAAATCCATGCTGGGACGGATGGAAGAAGTGATTGGAATCTAGGAATTGTATGATTTGGCTGTAAATGACATGTTCCATTAATTTGCAGGGTACACTTGTTAATGAAATAGGGCGATAATTAAGAGGTGAATCAGTAGTACCTGTTTTGTGGATGGGAACGACCTTCCCCACTTTACAGTCGTCAGGTATGGTTCCTTCAGACAATGATTGCGTAAACAGTGCACAAAGGATACTGGAGCAAGCTAGTTTAGCGTTCTTTAAAATTTTTGAGTTTATATCATCTATGCCGGTAGTGGATGAGTTCTTTATTTTATCAATTATGCATGAAATTCCGCTACTGTTGAAAGTTATGGGTTCCATGGCTGTGGTGATAACAAGTGGTAGTGTAGAACAGGGCAATTCGGATTCGTCAGTAAAAACGGACGAAAAAGCAGTGTTAAATGCGTTTGCACATTCGGTATCAGTCATTGTAACACCGACATTGTTAGTGAGGGTAATAGCGCGCGTTTCTTTTGGGTTTATCACTTTCCAGAATTTTTTGGGGTTATCGATTATCATTTTTAGTAGGTCGACTTCGTAGAAGGAGCGCTTAGCTTTAACAATCGCGGCCAAGTACAAGTGTTCCACTTCATGGTATTTTACCCACGCATTTGGGTTTCCTTGTCGCTTCGCTGTACGAAATGCGCGTTTTTTCTTATTTTCGAGTCTTTTTAGTGTTTTGGTGAACCACGGCTTCTGATTACGCTTCCTAAAACTGCACGTCGGGATATATTTATTGGTTACGTCAGCTATTTTATGTTTGAAGAGTGTCCAGTTTTCATTTACACTTCTGCTATGAAAGGATGTTTCAAACATTGACAAGAAGTTATTTAATTCATTGCTGATTGCTTCGTAGTTTCCCTTGTCGTAGAGCTAAATTAAAAAAACACAAGGACACTGCGATTTACGCGCACACTAGGAATATCCCTGATGATCGAAATCAATGCCCAGTCCTCCGTTACGGCGTGCCACGAGAACATTTCCCCGGAGTTGGAGATTAAACATTTATCCGTTATTAATTAAGCAAATGTCGTGCTCTAGTCTACCGAGCTGTTAAACTAGTAGAATTATGGCGGATGGTGTCGTCCTCGATTATGTCCTGTGCTTGTAAGTGGCGGCACGATGAATGGGAGCAACGTTCCGTGACTATTGTCGCAATCTCTGAGCCCACGGCCAGTGCGCTGTAAGATCCTCCCGCTAATCGCCACCTTCATTAATACCTTGCAATACAAGGTTGTGTGCCCTTAAAGACGCGGTAGCACGGCGTAGACATACAACTTTTGTCCGTAATGTTTCGAGACTGAGTCTATTAAAAAAATGCGTTTAACATTGAAATCATTTGTGCAGCACCACTTTAAAATAGTCTCCCTTGCAGTCTATACAGGGATTCCAACGCTCCTTGAGGTCTTGGAAAGAGTTGCAAAACGCTTCTTTTGGTAGGGCTGTCAGCTCCTTTGTCGTGGCATCTTGAATGGCCTCCATGCTCCCATCCAGCGACCTTTTAGGGCTCTATTCACACGAGGAAACAGGAAAAAATCTCGCACGGGGCGAGGTAAGGTGTGTATGGCGGATAGGGAAGTACAGTAATGCTGTGCTTGGCGAGAAATTTTGTCGCGCTGAGAGCAGTGTGCGGCTTGCGTTATCGTGGAGAAAGCTCCAGTGTCCAGATGCTCAAGAGCCAGGGCGACGGCGTCGCAGTGCATCACGCATGTGTTGGAGCACGCGGATATAAACCTCCCGATTCACCTTCTGCCCTTGTGGGACGAACTCGTGGTGTATGACACCTGTGGCATAAAAAAAATTATCAGCGTCGTCTTTGTTTTGGTCTTCTGTCGCCTCACCTTTCTCGACGCCGGAGGGCTCGTGGACCGCCATTCGGCGCTCTGCCTCTTTGTTTGAGGATCGTATTGAAAACACCATATTTAGTCTTCAGAAACGATGCTGTCAACGAATGCAGCATCCTTCTCTGCCTCAGAGAGCAGATCAGCGCTCAATCATGCCCGCGTGTCCTTCTGGTGCTGTGTGAGGAAGTGCGGCACAAGTCTGGCATTCAGCTTTTGTTTCCCCAAGTTCTCACGCAAAATTTGGTGGCATGTTTTCTTACTAATGTCAAGAGCATCTGATAGCACGCGGACTGTAATGGTGCGGTCTTGCTGTACTATTTCCCTGACCCGAGCCACGTTGCTTTCATTCGGTGAGGTTGAAGGGCGCCCCTGCCTTGTGTCGTCTTCCACCGACGTTCTCCCTGAAACGAACCTCTTCTGCCACTCGAAAACTCGCGCCCGCGATAACGTCTCGTTGCCGTAAGCGTCACTAAGAAGCTCAAACGTCTGTGTGGCTATCTTGTCAAGCTTCACACAGATTTTTATGTTTACACGCTGTTCCAGGTGGACGTCCATCTCTCCGCATTCACTCACACCAGAATGCGCAAACGACTACTGACAACGTATTTTTCTACATGTCGTGCCATCTACCGGCTGCCACAGCAATTAACTTAAATAGCTCAGGTTAGCACGAAAAGATGGCGCTACACATACGCACCAACATTTGTTTTGCGGAATCATTTCTAGAGAAGAAACTAAATTAGTATCGAAAGTTTACGGACAAATGTTGTATGCTGGCACATTAATTGCCTTAAGCAGACTTGCTAAAATAGTTTGACCTTGCTGCTCTCCTGACTATTTCACCGCTTCCTCCATCATCATGTTTGATTGTTTCTTTTCTTTTCTGTGATAGTGAATTTTTCCCCCTTCTTCGTCATGTAACTTATCTTGTTGATTTTATGATAACGACAGCCCGTTTTTTATTTTTATTATTTTTGTCTTCGTATGAATGTGTGAATATTCATGCTGTCTCATCTGTTTAAGTGGCACAGAAATTATATAGTCTTTCTTTCTAGAGCCTCTGCTCTTCACGTGGAGGACAGCTGACCCTATTATCAGGCTGGGACACCTTCGCTCCTAGCATTTCAGGCACTTTTTCTAATTGAGTTTGGTGCCTACCCTGCACCATGAAGTGGCCTCTGGATCTTTCTTTTCCTTCATTTTTCTCTTACATTAATCTTTGTGTACTCTACCTTTTCCTTACCAGCCACGCACCTCGCCGCCGCCAAGGACATATGATGCTTTTATTTTTATTTGCATTTTTGCATTGCATTGTATTGCATTGTATTTGGGGGGTTCTGAACACTAAAATATTATGTGCTTCGGCAGATCCTGGCCGGCGGCGGCATATGCCCGGGCAAGTGGCTGCATTTCTCTTTTATGTAACCGTTTTTTATACCGTAAATTAATATTACGTAGCGCACAAAGCCTTCTCATAGTCTTACGCGGATGTTCTATGGCCAGCAGTGAAGCCTCAAGAGACACTGGTTCTATGAATCTCGCCCGCTTCCACGGCTGCGCCTTGCATTACGCGCGCGCCTCGCTTCGCCTCATTCAGAACCCGAGTCAACGCGTGCGCAAGAAACGGCTTACTGCGCTACTGTCCTTCTTGAGTACGGGCCATTACGCTACGCACATTGCGACGCTCGTCCCGATGGTCCCTTTGGGATCTGTCTTCGCTGTCGAGGATTCGTTCCTCTCTGGATAGACCGAAACTGCTTAATGGGGGCATTTTATTTTCGGTGACGGAAAAGAGGACATATTGAAGGCAGTGGTAGGCAATCGAAAGCAATCGGGCGAACGAAAAAAAGAAAAAAAAAGCGATGGCAGGCTGTTCCTGAAAGAGCGTTTAAGGGCCCCTTAACTGTTGTAATGAATCAGCTAGACGAATGAAAGAAGGCTTCGTTATTTGAAGAGACACGAATCGCCTGGCATCAATGGGGCGCTGACAGGACTAACGATGACCCGGTAATAAAAATGTAAAAAAGGAAAAGATTTGCACCCTCCGGTTCATCATTTCACCGAAGAATTGCAAGAACAGTGTTACGCGACAGCCTTAAATGTCCCGTTCGGCGGAAGACCCGGCGTCGGCGTGACTAGAAAAATCTGGTTGGTTGAGAGGGTAATGAGGAAGAAAAGCACTTTTGCTGGAAACAAAACAAAGTGGTCAAGCGGAATTGAACCACCGTTCTTTGGGTCGGGAGACGGGAAAGCTATCGCTACACCACTGAAGAATTCCGCTCGTTCAGGGGGATAAATGGAAGCCTTGTACGAGCGCCTCACACCGCACAGTAGGCGAATTAGATCACGGGAACTTAGTTAAACTGGGTCACTAATTAGCTTCATCAGTTATAATGGACGCTCATGTGTACAAAAAAGCTCGCGGTACATTTAAGAGACACTTTATTCGCCAGATTCTCGTGTGACGACACATGTCGCATGAAGTCACGTGCAACGTGAGTTTCGCTGCACAGCACCGACGGGATGACGCCGCTTTTTCCGCTGAACGGGATGTTAACGCTGTCGCGTTAAGAAAGCAGTACGAGTTGGCAACAAGCGTGTCAATGTCTGCGAAAGGGTGCACCATGCAGGGAACCAGCAGGCGACCGTAGGGATCCTTTAACGCAACCGCGTCATATTTTTAAAGTAAACTTGAAAGTCTCCCAAGTTTTTTTTTTTTAGTGGTACCATCTGTTGCTCTTATAGCCACGGGATGAAAATATTCCTCAGGTTGCGGAACAAATTTGCAGCCTTAAGAAAAAGTGGGTTCCAAACAAAAAAACCTGTCTCTCCACCAAAATCTTTTTTTTTTATTCTTCCTCTTCAGGTTTTGTTCAGATATTTTTTTTTCCTTCAGCTTGACGTACACTCTAATTGGTATGTTTAGCATGGGAATAAATTTCTGTGCTGAAACTGTTCGTTCTTTTCTCAAGACAAGCATTTTACAAACGCCTTTCAGACCACACAGGGCAGCAGGAATGCGTAAACTAATATTTATATATCAAACAATGTAAAAAGTTTGCAGCCAAAGGTGCTTAACTGCGCACAGTGACCACGTCCAAGGAAAGTGACCAAGAAGGAAACTCTGAGAACGAAAGGTTGTGCAAATTATTATTCAACCACAAAGTACAAGATATAGCCAAAGAGGAGTGCAGGTGCCATGGAATACGCAATTTCTAGCAGCAGCCCGAAACACAGCGAGTGTTTTTTGAAATTTAATACAGACAGCTATAAAGGAGAAACACAGTACTAGCGAACTATTCGTTCTCATTTCCTGCCGTGAGAAGCACGCAGGCTACAAATATCTTCAAAGGCTTGGCTATGAACTGCGGGACGAGCGTTGCGTTAAGGTGCACAGTTTCACGGTTTCAACTCTTTCACGAGTTATTGGTAGCTATGGGGCGTTTTTTATAGGCTGTTGTGACCGCGCCTGCGGTTTGTGAAAGCGGCAGTACCCTATGGTCATAAGGTATGAGCTAGGATTATTCGGCAGCAGTTGTTTACGCGTACAATTTTCTTGCAGTTAAAATATTTCTGCGACAATTTTAAAGGGACTCTCAACAAAAGCGCTTCACGAATATCTTCCAGCAAGAATTGTTTAAACGCACCTTGAAATCACGAATTGTTGGGCGAGATGGTTTCGCTTGATGGACGGGAAGAGTAGAAACGGACACAACACAGAAGATGAGTTATCCGTAGTCAAAGTTTTGAATATCAGCATCTTAGCGTCTTGCTCTCTTCTCGTCACTCATTTTCACGCTCAAAGCTGAGCTCTCGTGCCGGTTCCTCCGCCGAAGCACGCGCGAATTTCCCGGGGTGTGGACCTTCCTAACCCGCCGGAGCGACGCTGCTGACTGGCCACGGTAGCTGCGTGACGCCTGACAGAATATAACCAATCGCCATCTCTGAACAGAATTACGCAGGAGCGTGTGACGGAGGAGGGCGCGAGCATAAAAAGCCCACCGGTAAGGACTCGAGAACTTTCGCGCGATTGTGAGTTCTCTGCTGCGCATAGAAGTGCATTCTTTGGTTGAGGTGTTCATGACGAGAGAATCTAGTGATCGTGATAAGGGCAGTGAGCGCGCCGGAGCGTAAGTCGTCAACTTTGTGCCTTTTCCATAGTTAGCACCAGGATTAAGCATGAAGTCGGGAAGTGCAAAAAGAATTATTCCCAGTTATCCGCTGAATGCTCAGTTTACTGCGAAGTTGACCTTTCTCAGCGTATGCCTAGCGCAACGCGTCCTACGCCAGCAGGGCTAACCTCGTCGAACTCGTGCAGGTACTGAACATCTGCAACACATTTTTATTTTATTTTTTATTTATTCATACAGCAGCCTCGATAAGGCTATTGCAGGAGTGAGCAGGGAGGGAAAAAAGGCCACCCAGAAAAATACAAACATGTAAAAAACAAAGAAAACAAAAAATGTCACTAACATGTGATGGCCTCCAAAAATTCTTCAATGGGTAGTGACCGGAATTCCGGAGTTCAATGGCCAGGGGAAAGAAGCTGTGTTTGAGCGCCACAGTGCGGCAAAAGTAAGGGGCAAGGTTGAGGTTATGGGAATTTCTAGTAATGTTTGTTAAAGTTCAAATTATTGTTTAGTGAAGGAAGGCGTTGAGAATGAGCCAGTGTGTGTAAAAACTTCAAACATTCTAGGCGGCGGCGAGATGATAGTACTGCGAGACCTGAGGGAGTGTAATGGAAAAAAAGGGGGAAAATTTCGGCCGTAGTTGTGAAACATGAAGTGTACCAATTTCTTTTGAAATGATTCTAATTTGTTAATAACATATCTTTATGAGGATTCCATATGATACAGCCGTAATCAAGAATAGGGCGGATAAGTGTTTTATATGTCAGCAGTTTGGTATCCTTTGGGGCCTTACGCAATATATGATGGAGGTACCCGAGACGCTTAAATTTTTCTTACATATGATATCAGCTTGTTTCGACCATGACATGTCTTGAGAAAAATGAGGACCGATGTGTTTAAATTCAGTTACTCTTTCTAAATTCTGGACCGTGAAAAGTGTACGTGAAAAGTGAAGGAGATGGGCGTCTAGAAAAAGGAATGGAAACTACTACAGAGAAATTAATGTTGATTTGCCATTCCTGGCACCACCTACAAAATTTAGAAAATGAGTTGTTAAGCGCTTCATGGTCAAGCAGTGTGTTAATGCTATAAAATAGGACGCACTCATCAGCGTAAAGGCGAATTTTAACGAATACGCAATGAAATATTAAGAAAAATTTTGGATATAGGGAGACGAAATACGCACACTATTAGATTAATTACGTCACAAGAAAATGATGTTCTGAACGACCGACTCTACCCACGCTGTTTGTAAGGGTTTGTTGTTGAATTGAGGCGGTTTTCTATGTGAGTGTCTTTATGCTTATTATACCAATGGAGACAAAAATTGGCTCATGGCTCAAATGCTGCAGCGCCTGTCTTAGAATTGATTGCTCGATTCTATAGGCTCGACCATCGGTTCCAGGTTTTCTGGGCTTCCACGGGAAGACAATAGTGAACACAGAGAGCCAGCAGCAGAAAAGTGATACAGTGTAAGGTCTGGCCGCGAAATGAACATTATATTCAAAACATTGCTTATATGCCCCCTAGCAACGCTCATGGATAGCCTCACATGGTCGGTAAAAAGAGTACACGAACAAAAACATTGACAAAAGAAAATGCTTCGACTAATGTTAAGATTCACGCCTGGAGAATGGAAATGAAGCCTTCCTGGACATGTATTCCTGGACATGTATTGCCCATCTTTATGATATTGTGCGCTTCCTTAACCTAGCTGGACTCACAGTTCCGGGCACGAAATTTAACCGTTGCGTGTTCAAAAAGCGGAAAGCAGCCGTATTATCAAGATAGAGTGGCCAGAAGCGCAAAAGCTGTTTTTGTTTTTCAACGAGATGCTCTACCTTCGTAATCTTGCGTTTATTTATGGCGCGAATGGACGGACAATCTACGACAGGAAAACGACACTTCGTACTCATCTTGATGACAGCACCCTTCATGAAAAGGGCCAAGTATGATTCGTAGCTTGACACCGCAGGCAACACGACCTGCATGTTAAGAAGTTAGGTTGCTCGCGTTAGGTAAAGTGGAATTTTGGTTAGTATTTTGTTGACGCCGATTCTATTTTTCCTAGAGTGTGAGCATATACGCGAGCGTCGTCACGTCTATATATACGCTGTGTTTTTAATAACAGATCCAGCTGGTACTCTGTGCTGCGGTCCTCGTTTCTTTGGAGCAGGTGTCCCATCAATACTTGCCAACTTGACAAGTTTGCCATCTGACGCTGCCTGTGCGCATTTCGAGGTGAAGACTGCCCTTTAGGGAGCAAAACAAAAAAAAATGTTCTGCAAAAAGAACAAATACCATCTCATTCCCAATACAGCCGCTAGCAATATAGGCACAACGATTTATATTCACGTGCGTCTCTTGCTTTCTCGCCACGTGCAGCTAAATATTGGAGCCTGTTATAGCTGGAGCATTTTCCCAATATTTGCGTCAGGAACTATTATACAATAGCAAGACCTGTCGAGGCATGCGTTTATATGACCATATTGAACTGTCGGCTGAAATTTAAATACAGTAGACACAAAGGGTAGAAAATAATTCCGAGATTTTACTTTTTTTTTTCAAAGAGTGAGTTAACACTGAAACGCTGCACTCTTAACGAAAGCTCTCTTCTAGCTGTTGTTGACAGGGCGCTGGCCGATACGCGCCAGACTGAACACTTAAGCGGAATGTGTACTCAGCCTTCCTCACCAGAACACTTTGCACGAAGGGCTGCTTCCGAGAAGGCGCGTTAACGCACTGGCTGCATCCTATCTTTTTTTTTTATTGTACCATGCACAGCAATTCGGTGAAAGTGCTACCATTTTGGGCTAAAAGAAAAATAGTCTGAATTACGTGTCCGACATGAATCAAAATTTCGAGGTGATGCGCATCAGCGCCGCGTGCATGATCGCAAAAATTTTGCCATTCTCGCGCAGTATACGAGAAATTAATGAATGCTAGAATAGAAAAGAAGTACACTTAGCTAGGAAAACTATCGTTCTAGAAGCGCCAGATACTTTCTAGCTTTTTTTTAATAAGATGGATTCGTTGACAAATATCGCTACTGTTAAACGATGAAAATAATCCTGAAATTTATAGTGAGAGAGCGCGAGAAGACGGAACACATGAAGAAAACGTACGTCTTTTCGTCTTTCTGCGCTGTTTTACCATAAATCGTTGCCAACTCGCCAAAAACGCAGTCTTAATTATGGTATATAAGTATGAAATTAGTCCCCGTGAAATATTATACTCAGTTCTTGAAAATGTTATTTTTTTAGTAGAACAACCACAGTTGCAAAAGAAAGCAAACAATTGAATTCTTCACACAGTTCTTGGTCCATAAAGCGCACTCAAGTGATCTGTCCTTATCATGGTAAAAGAATGCAGCGCGAAAAAAACAAGGACGAACAGAAGTGGACAGGACAGCGCCCTGTCCTGTCCACTTCTGTTCGTCCTTGTTTTTTTCGCGCTGCATTCTTTTACCGTGTTCACTGACCAACAAGCCCAAACAGCCGCTTTTGTCCTTATCAATTCTTGTGATAGTTTTCATAACTTGGCGAAATGATGCAGAAACTCGAATAGAGAAAAAACTCTTACAAGGTTCAGAAGCATAAATTTTATTTTAAAAGCTCATATTTTGAGAAAACTTTTAAAATTTACTGTCAATAATTGTTAACTCAACAATTCCTTCAGAACCCTAAAACTTTAATGTAGTCGAAAATCTCTTCCCAGCAAGCTTTTTTAGTCGGGAGTTTAATTTTATTTTTACAGATTTATCATAAAAATGCGGTAGCAGTTACAAAACGCACTATTGTGGTAAAGTTCTTTGACGAGATAAGAACGTCGTTCAAGCATATTTGTGAATAATTGATTATTAGCATAATTCGATTAATGCTTAGTTATTATGTTGTAATCAATTTGTATAAAAGGAAATCAAACATCCCCTCTTCTATCAAGCAGTGTTGGAATGCATTGGAAAAGGTGAAAAATTATGCTCCTCTGCAGTTGGTATGAGCTCAGTAAAGGCAATTTGAAAAGTGCCTGGGCGAACAGCTTTTCGAGATGCGCGCCGCGATAGCTTAATAGAATCGAATTTATCACTTTCTACTGTTGAGATCTGAGCGGAAACTAATGGACAGGTACTCAAGCGACTGGGGAAAGTTCTTAGTATTGCAGTTGACAAAAGGATTTTTTTTCCTCGGTCCGAAATTTAGAGTTCTGCCTCGGATGTCCGAAGAAAGCAGCGAACGGACTTATGTTTGAACCTAATCTATATGGTTAGTAAATGGCTAAGACAAAAATCTGTCTGCTTTTAAAAGGGTTCTTAAATTTTCCCTGGTGATACTAAACCGGTGGACATGGGTACCCCGGGGCATGAAGCCCATGCTTGATCTTTTGGCTGCTCAGAAAAAATAAGACAGCAAAAGACAAGGCAAAATAAAATGACTTTATAACGCTTGCTCTAATGCTTTTCTAATGAACGACCATGACAGCGTTCAAATATTTGTTATTTAAAAACGGTTTTATGAATAACAAGTTTGGCATCTGTTATCAAAATATGCAACTCTAGTGACCCGTTTGCATGCACACGGCATGATACGAATAAAACTGTACAATGAAACCTCTGTCGTGACATGTACCACCTATAATAGGGCCCTCTTTTAGTAAGAAAATCGATAATTTTGCTTTGTGAGGCGCCAGCTGTACTCCACTTTCATAAAGTCAGGGACAGAGCACAAATGAATCACAACACGCTCTGATAAAACGCGCGATAGCTTTTTTTGTGCGTGGAAAAATAATAAACGCCGCATAAGTTGCTGAAAAAGTAGAAGAAAGAACAAGATGCCTTCTTTTATAACGCGAAAGAAAAAAGTGGCTGCTGCAATCGGTTTTCTTTACTTTCTACACAGCCACCGCCCCTCGTTGCAGCACTTCATGCCAGTTCTATGTGTCACTTTGAACCGACTGAAACCCACTGCCTAATGATCGTGCTCTGAAAGGGAGGTGAAAATGAGCGACCTGAAGGAAAGTTTCTTCCTTAATTTTTCGGGAATTATTCACTGCTGAAGGATCCAGAGTGGTTTTTTTTTACTCTAATTCACAAATTCGTTACCGCCTATTTTCGTAACGCCATCTTCCGACTTTGTCTATCGTACGCACTCCGTGTTGAAATGAGAGTAAGAAGATGCGGAAATTAAGAAGAGAAAGTGAACATGGGCAAGGCATGTAATGCGAAGGAAAGATAACCTATGGTCTCGTAGGGAAGCGGAGTGGATTCCAAGCGAAGGTAAAGGCAGCACCGAGCGGGAGTGTCAGGTGGGCAGATGAAATTAGGAAACTCGCGACCATCGGGTGGCAGCAGCCTGTGCAGGACAGGGTTTATTGGAGACCAACGGTAGAGAAATCTTTCCTGCACTGGACGTTAGTGGGCTGACGATGATGAAATACAAAATGCACTCCTGTAAATATGGAGTAAATCCGAAGAGCCCTTTGGCTGTGAAAGAAGCCCCAAGGAGGAATATAGCTGATGGCCAACGCTTGTCAAAAGCTTGGCCGTTGATAGGCAGCCAGATTACCTTGAGTGGCCACCTATGGACGAAAGTCGGATCAATAATGAGGGCCAATCACGTCGGCAGGAAATTAGCCAGAGACAATGGACCGACAACTGAGAATGACTATTGGCCGATTTTCTGACACAATGCTCGCCACGCGAGGTCGTATTGACGTCGAGCTGTAGTGTGTGGCTGACATCTTGCAGGGAAGCGATAGAATACTATAGAGATAATTTAAGGAACTTATTATTTTCAGGGAATGCGCAAACTTTTAAACATGTTAAAATATTTTAAGCAGTAACGCACGGCGGCCCAAATTTCGGCAGCAAGATCGCACGCTCCCACTTAGGTCCCTCTGTCGAAAGTCTGCCGCCATACGTACAGTCATAAAGCTTACGAGCGTGAACACGGCACACTGTGCCGCTCTGAACCGACAGCGCAGCCTTGAGTTGCCTGCGAGTGACATCACACTTGTAACTCGTGCGGTTTCGACTGTTTTGCGGGAGCGAGTAGCACGCCGTCTCGTCGTTTGTTGCCTCGTTTCACTGTGTAATATGCCGCGTTCGCTGTATACTACATGTGGCGATATATATATGATAAATAAAAAGGCCCACTCACAGGAGAGTTTCTGGCCGCGCATGCCCAAAAACAAAAATTATGTGGTGGGGCCGAACTTTTAGACTTCTGTGCCTTGCTTTTTTTTTTTTGACGAAGATGCAGAAACAACCAAGAAAGCCCGATGCGCCTTCATTTTTTTCATTTCTCACTCCGGTCCGAACATGCGCGTCTTGGATTCCAGCATACTTGTCATGGAAACGACTTGCTTTGGCGGCTCGAAAGCGCTATCATGTTACCGCTGTCTGCATTCATGCCACCGTCACCAGGTAGCCTTCACCAGTTATTGCAGTGCGTTGCCAACACCAGGCTGCACGCGTGTCTATCGGGGCGTGCATCAGCTCGTCGGCAGCCGTACACTCTAAACAAGAATACGCCTATATGGGAGTAATGTGCCTGCAATTTTTGATTGATATTCTTTGGATTCTGTAATATTTATATAGTCAGACATTGAAAATAACATACATATATTCTATGAGGGCGTGTACAAGAGAGGCATGAAAAACTAAAATCGTATTACACGCTTGAACAACGATAGTTTTGCTGGAAGAAATACCAGCTCACATTCTGGAACTAGGAATATGAGTCAGCAAAATGGCTCCGTGCAGTAAGAGCCTGTTGCACTATTTGAATGGACTGCCACTGGTACGACACTGATTTAATGAGTTAGGTGTAAATGTAATAGATGGCTTAAACTTTCAAGCTTCTAATTATTACCAGAAATTATGTTTTCATGATAACCATTCTTCACCTGGACTCCATGCCCCCTCTGTTGTAACACTTTCATTACCATCAAAGTGGCGGCAATCATAGCTGCAATACGGTAAAACTATTTTTCAATGTCCATCGAAGATGCCGGGTAGCTGATTTTGTTCGTCATGCGAGAATGCTGCTATAAATATCATCGTACAGGTGCCTTTCATGATCCAAATTTTTCTGAGCCTATTGTGGCACAAAAAGCAGATGAAAGATTTAACAGGGAGAGAATGAGTCTACGCCTTGGTTAGAGCTTGTCTTCGAATCTTGATTGACATTCTGTCTTCTTTTGTGTGCTATGTTCACATCTCGAAGAAATATTTAGGAATGGATTTGTACTATAATACAACTCCATGTAATCCACATTAACAGAACAAGTAACTGTCATTCTTGAGATTATTTTCTTCATTTTGAGGCAACCAGAATGAGCTCTGAAATTGTTACCATAAATAAAACCCAGATTGTTCGCATTCAAATGGCTGCTGAACCAAACTGCTGTTCTTTCAGTGGGCCTTTGTAAAATTTGTTGTTGGCAAATTTATTGCCATTCTAATTTTAGACTTGACCGATGCCAAATTCGCATCAGTGGTATATTGGTAGGCTACTTTAGAATCTGGGGTGGGTTCGTTGAGAGCTTAGTATAGAACGTTTGTAATGTTCCCCAAGAGCCCCTCTCGTTAGGTATGTTCGCTCCACAGATCAAAAATTGCGGAGGAAGAGCCCACTCAGCTTTCAGGTAGCTCCTTGCGCACCGCTGTCCAGCATAATGATACATCTCCGCGTGTGCACTTTAAGGGAAACTTTATCAGACTTCACAGCTGACTGGAGTTCGTAAGTTGCAGCTAAGCACACAAAAGGTCTTAATGACTTAGCCATTTTTCTAGACTTAATAAAGACGCAGTTTTCAGGCCGAAGCGAGAATGCTAACTGGAATATTTTTAAATCCAAAGTCAACGAATTGATTACAAAACACGTACCGAAACGTGTAATCACTTCGGGCGCTAACACACCCTGGTATAACGCCTATTTGCACTGATTATCCAATCGAAAGAAGCGACTTTATCGCGCGGCAAAACTGGCTCCTTTAGAAGACCGTTAGGAAGCGTGTAAAGAGGATAACATAAGTTTTGTTCTGGCACTGAAACAAGCAAAAAATTACTTCACGAAGACCCCACTACCACACATGCTCCGTGATAACCCTCAGAAATTCTGGCGCGTTGTTAACCCTTCGTCAAAGATCTCCAGCAGCACTGACTCTAGTGGAGTTTCCATCGCTGAGTCTGCATGTCAAGCAATTTTGCATAATAATAGATTTGTAAGAAGTTTGTCTTTTACGATGGGTCATGTTTACCGAATCCATCCTCCTACAATTATTTGCCTGTGGATGCAGTTGTTATTGATAGTTGTGGTATCGAGAAAATAAGTCAGTCTTTCAAGGTGTCTGGAAGTCCAGGTGTCGACCTCCCTCATTAATGCCAAGTTTCTGAAGGATACAAAGTTTTACTCTTTACTGTGTTTGTTATGAATTTTTCAACAGTGCATCGATACAGGTGAGAGCCCTGACGACTAGCGAGTTGGGAAGGTGGTACCACTTCATTAATCTCATAGTATCGCTTCCCCATATAACTACCACCCAATGTCACTAACCAGTGTCCTATGCAAAATCTTAGAGAAAACTCTTTACTCCAAAATTTTCCACTCTCTTGATTCAAATTCGTTTTTCTTACACGCACAACATGGCTTCCAGAAAACACTCTCTTGTGAAACACAAACAGTTGCCTTTACGCATAAGCTGCACCTAATCCCTGACCGCCGCTCCCTCGCCGATTGCATTTTCTTAGATTTAGCCAAGGCATTCGACAAATTTTGCCACAATCTACTACTCTCGAAGTTAGCGCAACTGAACCTCGGACCCAAAATCATTACGTGGCTAGAACACTTCCTTTGTCACCGTTCTCAGTTTGTATCTTGTAACAATCATACTTCATCTTGCAGCGCGGTCAACCTCTGGAGTGCCTCAAGGCTTCGTTTTGGGTCCCCTTCTTTTCTTAATCAACATTTACGACTTACCCCAGCACGTTACTTCTAACATGTACCTATTTGCCAATGCCTGCGTTGTGCATTTACAAAACGCTAGTCCGCACTAAACTTGAGTACGCGTCCTCTGTATGGGATCCGAGCTCTGCTAAGCTAGCCCACTCGAACTTGTTCAGAATAATTCTGCTCGGTTGATTCTCCATAACTACAATCGGAGTGCCGGTATCTCTACCATGAAACAAATCCTAAGTCTATACCGTCACTTGCCTATCGCCGCTATAGTGCTTGCCTCAGTCTTTTTCACAAAATATATTTTCATAACACCCACCTGCGCAATAACTAATCTCTAATCCGTCATATATCGTTCTGCCCACGTTGACCACTCTCACAAAGTTGGAACGATTTCTTGTCGCACAGATTCCTGTTCCCACAGTTTTATTCCACGCACACCTCAGGATTGGAACAAGCTTCCCTGATTTATTACCGCCATTGAAGACCATCAACGTTTTAAAAATGCACTAGCTAGCACTGTATAATTTGGAGCCTAACATCTAATTTTTATTTTGTTGCGTTTCTTGGCTTGTTTAATGTGTTTCCATTTAATCACTCCCCTCTGTAATGCCAAATGGCCCTGAGGGTATTAATAAATGAAAATAAACACCGATGTTCAATACAAGTGTACAGTGCAGTGATGCATGGAACTTTTAAAACCAGTCAAGCATTTCTAGGCCTAACGAAAAGTGAATAAAATTGAAGTTAGGCCATGGGTCAAGCTGTTTCATATCCCCCCCCCCCCCCCCCCCCCCCCAAGTCTAACAGCTTTTATAGAGCTGCTAGTATCATCCTTAAAGGTGAAGGTATGCTCGTGTATCAACATAATTTCATGATATGAGGTGTGGGACTCTGAAGCAAAAACCTGGCTCTTTGTATTCGATCCCAGGTCATAATACTTCACGAATCCAGAAGGTGATATTGGCTGACATATGAAATATTGTTTACTTTCGGTACGATATGCCTGCTAAAATATTATCCTGGTTTGCAGGTCCAAAATCCAAAGACGGTGGCTTCTACGTTATGGCCGTGGAAAAGGGAACCATGCAAGTATTTTCTCGTTGAAGGTCCTATGCAGGCGCTGTCACTGCGCACTGGAAGGAGCAGGCGGTCAAGGGCACTTTGCAATTCTGAGCAGCTGGTTTGAACTGTTTGGTTTTATCTTGCTGGAGTATATGCTCAATATCACAAGGCGAAAATCTGCTCGAGTTGTCACGAGGATTTATTCAGGGACTACGCGAAAATATGCACATTGCTCAGTATCGTTTTTAAAGTCATAAAAGCAAGAAAAATAAGAACCCCAATATGCGTGAAGCAATTTTAAAATGTGTGTTCTGTCACTGTGTTGTTGGCAAATTACTTGCAGACGTTTCGATTTCGGGTTGATTGCCACAGCTGGTTGAAAATTAGGGTTATAGGAGATCATGTCCTCGTTGCTTTTGTAATGTATTTTTCATAGTTTACTTCGCCAGTGTTGCTTTTTCAGGGCACCACCATCTCAGTGGTGGCTATGAAACATGGAAGAAGCCTTATTTTAAATGCAGAACAGTAGGTTTGTGAATAAGAAGGGCTTCTGAAACGACGAAAAAGGGGAAAATTTGTGAAAGGATGACGTTGACTACAAAGAATGCACTTTGGCGAGGCTGCAATTGCTTTCGCTACAAGAACGAAGCATCCATAATTGATGCGCGTGAAGAGAGCCATGCTGCTAAGTTTCTTTGGTGAAAGATAATTTGGGCTTCTTTGGACTCTTCATTGGAAGGGAAGCTGCAGTTCACTAGCTTTGATAACTTCTGGAAAAGGAAAGAATATATTTTTTTGTCTTCATGCACATAAAACATGGACTGTTGAAACAAACTACTGTTTAAATTTGTTGCTCTGTAAAAATTAAACTCACCGAAGCTGAACAATAAATGTAGTGAAATAAAATTGAGGTGCAGCAAACTCTGCTGCTTTGAGTTGAATTGGCTTGTAACACCTGCAATAATTACAAGAATTAGTGTCTTATTCCCAACTTTTAGAAATTATATTTCTTGATAATCGTCTACTGTGAGGACGTCTACGTTCTGCACGAATTGTCTTACGATAGGGACATGTGATCTGGGGTTTAGTTTGCTACGGGGAAACTACGCAATAACAGGAGACAAGTACTTCCATGTCTTGAATATTCACATGTCCCCGCACGTTTAAGTTTATGGAAAAGTATGGCCTTCTGAGCTGGCAGGTGAAATCAAACTATTTCCGTTCTGAAAAAAAAACAAAGAAAAGACCGTGGTGCTCCATATGGTCGACAGATCCTCAAAGAGCTTTAATGGTTTGGATCTTTTTCAAACGCGGGTCACTTGGTTTTATTACATGTTCTGGTTGCAGTAAGTTTGAATTCTGTCGTGTAATATACACGAAGGGTCATGTTATCACGAATTGCTACTTTTCATGTAGTTCTTCCTTTGTTTTGCAGTTCAAAATTGTTGTTCCATAAATAAGAAAGGTTAATCCCGTCGAAAACGTCAAACAAGGCACTGATGCCGAAGTTGGGATAGTGAAAGCTTAGAGAGTTGCTTGTAAGGAACATGTCAGAATTGTGCATGAAATAGCCGACTGGAAGGCAGCATGATTGCTGGGAAAAAATATGTTAGGTGAGCAGTTGGGCGACGTTATAAGAATATATGTGAAGGCTGGTTCAATAAGCAGATTTGTGTAGACCATAAAGATACATAAGGCAGTATACAGGGTACTTTACCTAAAAGTACACAATTGTTAAAAATAGGCTTCGTGAGTTAGAAGAGCACTTTTTTGGGCATAACATTGTAAGCGGTGTGGTACATCAGAATACAGCTAAGCTGTGCTAACTAGCAGGCTGCTTAACTAATATTGAATAGTTAGCGTTTTAGCTATTACTGTTAAGTAGAAGCATGTAGCCCACCGTAAGTAATATCGATATCAGTTTTTAGAATTTCGAAAACGCGGTTATTCTTGGTGCTGTGGCCTAAAAAATTTGGGCTACGTCGCGCCAAAATACACGCTCTTTCGAGGAGCTTGCAAGCAAAGCAACCTCTCCAGTGCACGTAACTCGTCGAAATGCCAGAATTTGTTGGGCCACACCGCTGAAGGTAACCGCGTTTTCCAAATTCTAAAAACTGGTGTGAATATTGCTTACGGTAAACTGCACGCCTCTCAGTATTAAGGAGCGTAATTGTAATAGTTAAAAGGTTAATGATTCAGTATTAGTTAACAAGCCTGCTAGTTAGCACATCTTAGCTGTATTCTAATGTACTCCACAGCTGACAGTGCTTTGCCGATGAAATTACTCTTCTAACTCAAAAAGCCTATTTTTAGAAATTGTGTAAATTCTTAAGTGAAACACCCTGTATATTACATGCAGGTAAAATCTGCTGAGCTACTTCATTTGAGCAAGAAGTTACCGGCGCTACACAGTAAAGTACAAGCTTCTGAATGCATAAGCGTGAATTGCTGGGCGAGTTGGTACATCTTCAAGAGAAAAAACCAGCGAAAAAAGACGCAGGACCAGGGGAAGACACACACAGGCTGTCGCCGGACTTTCAACTGATTTATTATTGGTTCCACCACGTATTTAAAGACACTATTTGCGCAAGCGAACATACATGCCACATTCATCAAAGTACGGACGTCATTACAAGTCAGATAAAAAATGCCACTCTTTGTCAGTGAGAATAACAGACGGATCGCTGATACAAACATGTTCGTTTTTTTTTTAATTATTAGAAACGCTTCGAACAGTTCGCGCTCATGCCTAGACTTCCAGCGGCCGATAATGGCAGTGCTGTTAAGCAAAGCTGAGCAGTTTTGGCACTCCTTGACATGTATGGCCAGGTTGCTCTTTGTGCCAAAACGAAGTGTTCTGCCGTGTTCCCTGAGTCGCTCGTCCAAGCACTGCCCCGTCTACCGAACGCAAGTTTTTCCACAAGGAGTAGGAACAGAATATACTACCCCCTCAGCACACTTCGCAAAATTCGTTTGGTGCTTTGTTTTGCAGACAGGTTCTCGCTTGGAGTCGGAGATGCGGACGCATATACTGGAAAGCTTTCGGGGGGCCGAAAACACCAAATTCACTCCAAATTTTTGGGCAACTTTTTTCAGCCCATGCGAAATCCCAAGGTAGTACGGAGTCACCTCAAAGTTCTTTGTCCTCTCTGTTGGGTGCTCGGTATTGGCAGCAGCTTTTCCATTTTTACCCCAAGGTTTCAGCAACCACCTACAGCAACGAGGAAGGAAAACCAGAGACCTCTAGTCGGACCACCTGCTCCGCAAGACTCTGCTGCATAGCATGCGGGCAACTTTTTCTCAGTGCATTTGAGAAACACAGGTTGGCAATGCCACGTTTTACCAGATTCACGATAAGCGCATTGTAACATTTTTTAGATATGTGGACGACTTTTTAATCATTTTAAACTTATCATCAACTGACCAGATAACCCCTGTGGCGGACCATATTTTACCTGTTTTTAGTGCCTGTTCCAAGAACATGGTCTTTACCAAAGATTTACCCCCTGACAACACCATTAGGATTCTAGATTTAGAACTCAAGTTTTTAGCTGACGGACACGTTCTCTGGAAGTATGCTTCTCGGTCTAAAAAGGCGCTTTTGCCTTATGCTTCCGCTCACTCGAAGCTGACCCGCCGACGCATCGGTTTGGTCGGAGACCCTTAACGCTATAGCATGTAGGAGGCCTGATCCGTAAGAAATCCCGATGTTGTCATAAAATCTCTAGTTGGTGAAGAGGTGGATGGCGTCGCAAGGTCAAGTGGCATCGCTTAACCAGGAAAGACGTCACCAAACCGCAGGTGACGTCAGGAAACTGGAATATACGGCGAAAGGCGCAAGCATTCCGGCCCGTGATACTTAGCTCGCTTTGTACTTGGTGATTCAGGGAAGCCCGCCACTAATTTTTAAAAATAAGGCTTTTGAGGTAAAGAGAACATTTTTCTGGCTTTATAATACCACTGTTTGCGGACGTCAAAAAACAGGCTAATCATGGTAACTATCTCCAAGTGATAAATTAAATTCTAATAGTTATCTTTTAAACTATGACCGATAGGTGCCTGATTGCAATTAGAGATCCGTAGCCGGCCATTAGCACTAGCCATATCAGTCATGGCTCAAGAATTTTGAACCGTTTCTCACGCCATTGGAAAACCGCGCGCCTGAGTGGAACGCAAAGCGACGTCCGTCAAATCGCGACACTCGGTGACGCAGGTGCCACGTGACATTCTCTGCCCCGCCCCCACTGCGGTGCTCCCCGCTTCTCGCCACTTCACTGCTCCAGCAAGTCGCTAATTGCAGTCAAGCGCCTATCGGTGTTAGTGACCGTTTAGAATTTAATCCCTTCAATAGTTAACGAGACAGGACACAGCATCTTGCTCGGCGTGGCGTTTCGGGCGCAAAGACTGTGGGCCCCCAAATTGTCGCATGAGTATTCTGGACTGGCTGCGTTCGAATCTACGTGCAATCTAGAAGAGAACTGCTGGTCGACAATTGCGCCAGGGATCGGTAAAAAATCGAACTGTCAACCAACACATGCTTGGGCGTCTATGGGAGCCGGCGAGCCGTGCGAGTCGCTCCCTTTTCGCGGGCAGGTATCGGCTCGGAGGTGCCTGAGACACTCTTGGCGGCCAAATGCTATCGCGTTCTGCGCATTTAATATAATTAAGTGTCCCCATAATTTTCCCAAGCATTTCATTCCAGAAAAGCTGAGCCCTAGGCCGGAATAAATCCTGTACTCAGAAAACCGGTGGGAACCTGGCGGCACTGGGGCTCGAATCGAGCACCTCCCGGATGCGAGGCGGATGCTCATGGCCGCCGCTTAACGGAGGCTCCTAGGCGCTTAGAAGTACCCAGAATTCTTGCTATGAACGCTATACTCTACCATCAATGAATTTAGCAGGCTGAGTAGAGCCTTGTCGCAGGGTGGTTGCTGCCTACCTGACAGAAGTTATGATGACCGAAAGGCGACAGAAAAAGAAGGGTTTTTGTCTGTTCCCCGACACACGATTTCGAGCACTACGTTGTTCTACTGCAGCTTGAAGTTATTGCAAATAAGTCTTCGAGTGCTGCCCTTTGTTAGAACGGAGGTATGTTCAGGACGAATTGATTTCATATTTACGAAAGCGCATTTAGAATTCTCTGCTGACATGCTGAAACCGCATATGCATTTTTTTCCCAAAATTGAAACGTGATCGAAGCATTCTTTCAGGTAAGGTATTTTCGACAAATTGTATGCATGCAAATCGAATACCGAACAAGAAATTTGTGGAACCGATTTCGTAAACATTTTTAGGACATCAATGAACACATATTATGCTTAAAATACAATATACATAATACAATAAAACAAATGGCTAACCATTTGCGGGATAACAGGGCTTATAATTCTATATTTAAGTATAGCAAAGAATCTCTGTTTGCAATTATGGGTAAAATGCTGCAATAACGTAATGAGGTCATCTGTCCTTGGTCTTTCAGTCTAGACTTGGCGAGTTAATTGCAATCATTTCTTGCAACGTTTCATGCACCAAGACCATTTATCCTACTTCTAAGAGTTGTATAGCTATTTCCGTTTTTATTTGTGTGTTTATTTATTTACTTATACATACTGCAGCCCTTAAATGGGGTAATTGCAGAAGTGGGTTAACAAAAATGAATAAACATAATGCACACATGGGCAGCTTCTTTCTGACTTCAGATATTGTTTTGTTCCTGCAGAGCTAAAGAAGAATTCTAAAAATTCTGCGTGAATACTTACCGTCGACATACCGAAAAATTCTGACAACTACCCCATCCAATGCATTTTCAATTTCCCTATCAACCCTGTTTAAAAAGATGTCGGCTAACACAGTTGCCACCCTGGAGCCTATGTAAACCCCCGACGCTTGTACAAAAGCCTTTCCCTCCCAATAAACCACTGTTGCAGATAGATAAAAGGACAAGATTTCTAAAAAACTGTTAACCGAGACACCGCATCTATCGATAAAAGCACTTTCATAATTGTCCTTTGTTCATCATGGTCCTGAAGGAAGCCAAAAAGAAGAAAAAGCCGGCTGTGGTCCCATATGCACACTGCTTGTCACATGGGCTGAAAAAAGTTGCGGGCAGATACGACGTTGATGTCGTCTTTTATGCACCTAGAAAACTTAGCGCAATGTGCAAACAGGTCAATCAGAGGCACTACGGCAAGAGCAAGAGGGATGCTTGTCAGGTGCGTCATGTGTCGCCATGTATACCTTGCGAGCTTGGGGTGGTATGCCAGGTCCCCTTCTCCTGCGGTGCCATGTACATTGGCCAGACTGGCAGGTGCGGTAACAAACGCTTAATGGAGCATGAAAACACCAGGAAAAATGACCCCCTGTCTCACACAGGATCCCACAGCAGGCAATGCCAATGCAGACATGAAAAGGATCATGCAGAAAGGAGAACTAAAGGCGACCCCCTTGCCCAGGCGTCTTTCCAGTGCAAAAAGTGCCAATGTGTTCCCGATTACAAGAACACGTGCATCCTGTTCCGACATAACAATAAATTAACACGCGAGGTAATGGAAGCTTTTTATATTCACCACAACGGCACAAAATGTATCAGCAGCCCTTCCATAACGTTATCCGAGAGGTAATTGAGCTATCTGACCTCCCACGTGCCTTCCAGATAACTTTTGTTGATTGATAAGTAGTTCACTGTTTGTATGTATACGCTTTTCGTTCTTCAATAAAAAACAAGCTGATAGTCAGCGCCTGGTTGTGCTAGTCCTTCATCTTGTGTCCCGTTGGTGTTGTGCTGAGAGCGAAAATGAACCTTCGCTTTAAAATGGACCGAAGACAGTTGTACAAGAGATTGTGAAACACTTTTCGGAGGCACGAGCCATATGCTTTTCGGCTGAGCAACAAAAGTAAAGTGAAAAGGTTGAAAGAATTTTTTATGCGTAGCACTTAGACAACACCAAACAAATGTTCGGGCATTCTGTCCGCATTTTGTGAGTGTGTCATTCTGTTCTTACACATATTTGTCAAATAAAATAAGCATAGGCATTTGTTATGTCCTTTAGCTAGAAAGTGTACGAAATTATCAAGATCAGCAGAAATGTTTACATTAAAGAAATACGTGTAGAAGTTAAATACTGAGCCGGCAGCGTATATTAGTTATCAGGGCTGCCACACGGTCATCTGAAGCCCCTTTACAAATGAGGTCATTTCGTTGAAAGCCTTACGGTGCGCAGATACATGACATAAACATTGTGCCTTTGTAGCAAACGGCTTTGGAGCTAAAGACAGCATATTGAGACATCTGAAGCCCAAAGAAGCAAGTTACCGAGATGCATGTAAAGAAGGACTAGTTACTAGAGCATACGCCCTTTGAAACGCGATAGATGCCGGTGCCAACCAGGCTCAGTATTTTTCCTCAATTTTTTTTGGAAGCCATTGCATTCAACCTTAAAAGTAATCACTTAAATTCACCTTTAATAGAATGCAGATTCCAGCAACTTCAAAGCAATACCGACTTTGAATCATAAACTTTTTATTAGGTCGCTGTCTTGCTTTTAGGCCATGAAATGCGCGAACAACTTTTTTAGTGACGTCTATCGCGGATGTGCTCACATTACCTTTGGTATTCGTGACACTATGAGCTCGAGATAAGTGACTAAAAACTGCACGTGCATCATCGTCTATGTATATTCCTTTCTAATCGGCAAATTCAAGCGAAGAGCGGCCGCGTGGCATGGCGCGTCGAAGCGCGAAAGCAGCGAGGGATGCTGAACGCGCTGCTCATGAAACGCAGAAGCAGCAGGCTGCGGCGACACATCAAGCGCGAAAAGCGGCGAAGGAGGCGGCTGATGATGAAGGCTCCTCAAGTAGCGAAACAATCAGGGGCACAAAGCGCGCTGCCGACAGATCGAAGAACAGAAGCGTGCGAAAAGAAGGGGCCACTAATAGCGGCCAGAGGCCCTGGCCCATACCGGTGTGCGCTACCGCCATCTGTGAGCTTTACTAAATGCGCTACTCATTTCCTGATTTACCGTATTCTTTCGCCTACTCTCCATGATGAGGTAGGCTACAACAAGCTTTTATTTTATTGCGAAAGCAGTATTGGCCTCATAACCTGTAAAATGTGGGGGTGTTGATGAAGCCTCTGAAGTTAGTCCGGTGATACAGAAATTGGCGGGAAATAAACGAGACTTTGAATCAGGGAGACCTTGGCCAACGTGGAGAAATAAAATAAATATTGCCGCGACTGGGATTCGAACCCGCGGCGGTGCTAACAGATCAGCTTCGCTGGCTACTGCACGAGAGCGCTATGTTATCGCCGCTTTTTTTTCTTTACTAACTACACCATCGACAGAGCCCATCACGCCTAATGTTAAACCGCAACCCACTCTCGCGCTGTGCATTGCGCGTCGTCGTCTTCATCACCCTGCATCAGTGCGCAAGTCACGAAAGGAAAGGAAACGCGCTTTCCGTCGAGCTTTCAGGTTCGTGGCTTTGGTCTCCACATGAAAAAAACTTGCTTTCGCACAATATTTCGAGGTTAGCAATCCTAAACCACCAGCATTTTTTTTTATATCTGCGCATTCAAAGTCACAATGATATTCTGCCTCTAACTATTTTACAAGAATCACTTTCTCATTTCCCATATCCTCCCTTCTATAGAGGTTCGTAGTTGGCTTCTTTTCGCTCAAATGATACAGTTCACACCTTTTTTCCTTTGGCTCTGCGTTTAACTCTCTTTAGTAGCCCACTCTGGTTTCCCACGCACTTACCTGCTAGTCTCTTAATACCTTTCTTTGACTGCGAGTCCACGCTCTTTGTGTACAAACGCTTAAATATCGCAGCTGTCCAACAGCTTTCGTCCATCTTCGTCAGCCGTTGTTCATACAAGATGTTACTCTGCGGTTGGCGGGCTTCGAACGATGTCTTGATCAATTTACTGTTTCATTTGTTGTTTTGCCCTCTTTACAGGTACTTATTTTATTTCTAGCTCAAATTACTCTTCCGACCTTAGGCACATTACCACATACCAAAAAGCATACCGCGGCACTATTATTCGTTTCCAATTACTCCCCGCACTTCGTACTAGTGTACCACCACATAGTGCTGTAAGCGTCATTATCCCAACACCTCTCGTCCCTTTCGGCCTAGCAGTGTGGGCGTGCTTTTCCATGCACATCCCGCAATCGTCAATTCACACCTGAATATAGTTGTTCTTCTCTGCCTTGAGTAATTGTGATGAATGTCAGAGGCGAGTGTTGTCAGATGTGATTTGCGCTAAAAGTAAATCCTAGAGCGTCTACGTATTCGCAGATATTCATAAGAGACTTACACCATCAGCTAGGGGAGAATAGAGCAAAACGCGGCGCAGGTTTTTAGGTTTTCGAATCCTCGCCTTCTAGTTATTCGCAGGTGTCAACAAACAAATATAACACAATTATTCGGTACCGTCCTGGCACCTCGCTTAGTACATATGATGAAACGCCCGGCTGAAGGAAAACAGTAAAATTTTATGCTAATAAAAAGTTAAAAATGTCGAATGTTTCTCCAACCTCTGGGCCAAAATGCGACAGTGCACTAGGCACAATGGGACACCTTTCCAAAATCAAGATTTTACGCAGTCAGTGCACACGAAGTTGGCTCCATGGGCACAAACAAAATGTGTTGAAGCCTGTAGGCATAGCAAACATTGTGGCGAAGAAAACCAGGGCGCGTCAAAGTGCCAGTCCAGAAAAAACAAAACAAAAACAGCACGGTGAAACATGCCATAGTGATACAGCAAGGAGACAGAACAGCACACGGAAAACACAACAGACGTGACAACAGCACAGCGCAGAACGATGCAGCATTGAGGGGCGCCTTTACACGCCAGTAAGAGCCGGTAAAATGAATAAAACTTTATTTATGAGGGAAAAAAAATAGTGAGTGGACTCCTTAGACCAGGACCCCACTGGAGATGGCCGCCTGTTTTGCGCGTTGCACCAGTGCTTTCTGGTCCTCCAGGCGTGAGCTGGTCAGCATCCCCTCCCACTGCTCAATAGCGGGGTTTCTGATGATCGCTAGCTCCTTGTTTTTTTGGCATGCCCACACCATATGAAATATATTCCAGTATTCTTTACAAAATGAACATTTATTTGATGGCGATTTCCACTGGTCATGCTGGAGCAGCTTTTCTTGCTCCGCGACGACGAATTCGAGTTCCACTGGTCGACCTGGACCGACCGCGCGAATTCCGCTGGTCGTTTGGAGCAACTCCGTTCCATACGGAGCGCACTAGGTTGATCCGCCGACCAGCGGCGGATCTCACCGGAACTTGCAGTCGGCGATGTCGTCACTTCCGAAACATACATGTGATTTTTGGCTATTTTTAGCGCGTGCAGGAATGTTAGCGGGGGACACTGAGCGCTGTTTCGCGCGCGCGCGCGTTTTGCGCGCGTATGTCGTCTTCGTCACCTTCATCATAGCGGTTACAACAATCAATTATGGCATCGTATGGAACAGCAATAGCCCTCGTGTTGTCTGATAAGAGCTCGTCGGAATCTGAGTCCGCGCACTCAGACAGGAGCAGCGACAGCGAAAAGTACCTCTTCGAAGCAATTTTCGAGAAACATTTCGCAGAAGCCCCTGCGAAGGGCAATTTTTTTTTTGAAGCGATGTTTATTGCCTCAGGGCATAAAAACTATGAAGTGAGAGATGAGTAAGATGCTTAAATAAATGGAAAAAGGTGGGTTGATCTGATGAAATCAAGAAGTGAACGATGATATGGACCCTGTGTCCAGGCAATATAGCAATCCGGATTGTCCGGTGAGAGTCCCACTGCCGCCAGGTGCCGAATTCTCGTCGGCTTCAGCGCCGGTCAGTCCCACAACAGGTGGTGGATATCCGCCTCCCAGTCTCTGTTCTTGCAGACTGGACACCAGGGGCGGGGATATGAATCTTTGAAATGCGGCCACTTGCGTGTCACAGCTGGAGTTAGGGCAACCCCGACCCGTATCCTCCGAAGCGCAACCTCCTCTGCACGGGTAAGACCACGGGGGAGGGTTACCGTACACGGAGGGATTAGAGCGCGTGTGCGGCGCCGGAGGTGTTCCTTTCTTGTTAAAAGGAGGGTGGTGTCATCCAGAGAGAGAACTCGAGGCAAAGACGAGGTTGGGGTCGAAAGGCGTGTCGCAGAATCTGCGCGGCTTTGTGCGCTCAGGAGGTCACGCAATTTCCTCGTTGGAAATTTCCCCGTAAGCACTCTGCAGACATGCGATATATATTCATCTATGAACTTACCTAGAGCATAACTGTGCTCCCCATTGCCTACGAGGTTCACCAAAATCCGATGTACCTCAGGCATAACATGAACAAACCGACAGGTAGGTTCCATGGAGAAGGAAGTGCCTGCTCACCGCTATACTCGCCGCTTCTCGTCGTCTGCTTACGCGTATTTTGGCGCCAGAATTGCCAGACCTCAACTTCCGGAACCAGTAATTCCGCTGCGCGCTCTACATGTTCCGCTGGTCGACAACGGTCGCTGTGCTCCGAGGCAGTTTGGGGCGCTCTTTTGCGATTCGAACGCCTCGCTTCGGATCCACCACTGGAATTCGCCATTAGTATAGCGGGGGATGTATCCTATGCAGAAGGCTGAGGTGTGGATATTAATTTGCAGTTTGCGTAACATTACTTCTTCCTCCTTAGTGAGTTCTTTGTGAGCCAGTGGGTATGTTTTCCTTCCCAGTCTGCAATGCTCTAATAGCTGCCGGTATGTGCTTGGAGTCTTCTCCTCACCGACCTTGGAAAACGCCCGGTAAGCAAGTGCTCGGGCTGAGGCGTGGGCGCCAATGTTACCTCGAAGAGTCTCGTAAGCAGGTGTCCATATTACGGTGACCATTTCTATCCTTTTGGAACTTTGCTTCAGGATTGTTGCCGCCTTCTTGACAGCTCTCCCTCTGACGAGGCTTCTGCAGGCGGCTTGCGAGCACGCATTCCGTTGGCCTCCGTGGAAATCAGCGCCGTGCGCCTGTTATTGCGCAACGCAAGTTCGAACTCTCAGACATGTCGCGGCTTGTAGCGTGATTCATCCACGCTCGCCAGGCGGAATCCTCCCCCTCGCAAGAGCCGGCTCGAACCGCAACCGACGCTTCACCGGCAGCCCTTTCCCGGCTGCAAACTTGGAACGGCCGAGCTCCATTCGTCAAATTCGAAATGTGACCAGTGCCGTGACCTGATTGGAGGGTTTGAACGGCAGGCTGCTGCAACGGTCATAGGAGGATATAAAATGACGAGCAGCGACGAGCACACGGAGACATCAAGAGAGAGGGACGCTCTCCCGGCGCATCGCCGTGCCCCTTAGTGCGAGTCCGTTGTGCTCTCAGCTACTGCGGCGTTAATGTGATGCCCTTGTTTATACTGTACATAAATGTATCGTTGTCTCACCGTCGCCTTTCCGTTTCGTCGCTCAGCTCTGCGCAACTGGGCGGCAGGCTGAGATGCCCCAGTACCAACAGTAGAGACATGCTAGGGGGCCCAGTCGTAACAGTCTTTGATTACAATCTGATTATTTGGATCTGCTATGGCTAGTGCAATCGCTACCTCATAATGGCATCTTTGTCTTTGTATTCTGCCGCATCCGTGAATGCAACTCCTGCCTCTTTTCCATACCTATCCTGAATATATCTTGCTTGTTCTGCTCTTTTTGATTTGTGGAGGTCGGGATGCATGTTTCTTGGCATCTGCAAGATTTTTATTCTTTTCCTGAGTTCCTTGGGTAGGTCCTCTTTCTGATTATGATCTAATGGCTCGATTCCTAGCATTTCCAATACTTTCCTTCCACTTCGTGTTGTCGAAATCCTCTCTATTTGCAGGATAAGATTTGCCTCCATTAGTTCCTCGAATGTGTGGTGTAAGCCTAGTGCTAGTAGATTTGCTGTTAACGTATCTGTAGGTACCAAGCGCCTGTTTGCATTGACCAGACCAACATAACAAGATCAAGATCCCGGTCCTTCCCGAGACTACTCGAAAGGGATACAAGCCGGTACAGCGAAAATATATCGTGAAAGGACGCAGTCAGTAGGTCCTGAAAACTTAATGAGTCCGCAGCGAAGTGCCGGCGTGCTTCTGATGAACAAATGACTGAACGTTCTTCAGCGGCCCCGATTAGTCAAAACCTGTTCCGCTTTTTTTTGTAGTACTGTTTCACCAATGCTACCCGTGTCTCATCAGGAGCAAGCACCACCGCCACATGAGAAAAAAAGCGCAGCGAGTGCCACTTCGATCCGTTTCTTAGTGGGAGTACGAGCTTATAATCTACATTGCTTTCCGTCATTCGCGTTGGTTTGACCTTCGGCGCTATTCTCACTACATGCATTATCGGGAAGATCACTCTTAATCCGAAATAGTAAAAGTCAGTCAAAACGTAACCTTGCAATGGCGCCAGAAAGTCGCAGCCATGAAGTACAGCGTTCTATTCTGAATGCGTTCTTTTCTCGCTGTCCGTCAGGTGGTATACAGTACGGAGTGGTTCATTAGCATGACGCAAATGATGGCTCCATTAGAGTACATTTAAGATGGTGGCCTCTTTCAAAGCATGCACCAGGGAGGGGCAGCATGAGATAATTATTTTTTTGGTCCAAGTGAGACTGAAAAACCGTTCGGCATTTATCGAAGAATGAAGGCACAGCGATGGGCTACCTGTCTGTTCTTTCATATAGGAAGGGTGCAATAACTATAAAAGTGGACCTTCTACGCTGGCTGACGCGACACGCTCCGGACACCTGCGCACTGCGACTACGCCGGACCTTCAAGCTGCTGTGGAAGCCCTGATCAGAGACGACCGGCGGTTACGTATCGATGGAAAGGCGCAATTGCATAAAGTAAATCAGGGACGACTTGCATTAACGCAAAGTTTCCGCTAGGTGAGTACCAAAACAACTCACTACCAACTGAAGGAACGCCATATCGACGTGTGTGAGGAACTGTTACGGCGTTTTAAAGCTAAGGAAAAAAGATCCTAACAGCGTATTACTACTGGAGGAATACTGGGTACTTTTTTATTTCAGAATTACTGCCAGACTTCAAGAAGGCCTTAGGAAGGAGTGGGACATACATAATAGGAGAAAAGAAAAATACACAGCATAAAAATGCGCGACAAGACGCGAATCAAGGAGGCAATCTGATATGATGAGTGCGCTGTGGTCTGATGGCCTGATCTGATCTGATCTGGTCTGATGGCCTGTGACAAAAAAGTGGCCTGAATGATCTGCACATGCGCCCATTGTTCCTACAAGTGCGGCAATCAGGCATTCAAAAAGAAAAAGAGAAAATAAAGCAAAACAGACATGTGAAACTATAAGCACGCAAAACGCTAAGAGCAAAGCAGCAGCATCATGGGCCAACTTGAAGCCAACGTTGCCAATTTTTGCCTTATTCTCAACCCTTTTCTGCTTTAGTGTCCCAGTTGCTGCTCTTTCGCCTCCTCCACCCTGTCGAAAGCACATGCGATCTGGTTCGATTCGCAGTACGCTAACGCGAGTATTAAGACGTGGTTGAAGTCAGACAGAACAGAGTGTGTTTCATTATAAGTGTGCTGTACATGCAGTCACCCTTGCTCGCCGGAAAAAGGGCGGCCATAGGGTTTGAAGAATGTCTGTGCATACTGTTCCCCTCATATTGCGTCACTTTCTATACTGTTCTGTGGCGGGCATCTTTAGGAAGGCCGAATTACCTTGCTTTCATACTTCTTGGCCCAAGTTAATTAACTGGCCTGACTAATTTTTTTCACTACTGCTGGTATACATTTAGTAATAGTTTCCATCCACTTTTTCTTTTGCTGCACCTCCATTCCGAGGGAGTGTCCCATTGCCCCTCAAAAATCATATGGCATTAACTTCTGTAATGTAATCCTAAGCCTCGCCACCTCCAGATATTTGCCTACAGCATCTCGGATTTGTTCGTGCTTTCTCTCAATCTCTTTCCAAAAAGGTCACGGGGTTACAGAATTTTTTGGACTGCACTTAGTTGTTTTTTCTCCTTCATTCATCCAGCGATAGTTGGTTGGTTTTATTTTACACTGAACGAGGATCTCTACTTCCTATTTCCTTATCCTATGTAATCCAAACTTTTTTGCCCATTTCATCTTGAGGAAACTGCGCCTTGTTGGCTTTTCTGTGCTCTCTCGAACTCACGCGTCTTTGTTTATTGGCCTCATTTATTTCCTTATTCCAGACTTTGTGTCTGCCTTTTACTTTTCCTGCAGTTTGTTTGTTTTACTTGTTTTGCTTTTCTACGCAGTACCCGTTACTATTCATTATAACTCTACTTTCCCGAGAATGTTTATCCATCTCTTTCTGTTTCCTTGCTGCAATTTGCGCCAATGATTGTTCGTTTAAATTTAAGTTTCTATATTGTGTTCGAAACATTCCTATCTCGACTGGGTATCCCATCTGCGTATTATTAGGTTTTTGGTCGCTTCATCTGTTTGCTATAAATATTTTCTGAACGTATAAGCAGAAGCCAATAGTCGGAGGCCTGTTTCGGAATTCGCCCGTGATTTGCCTCACCCAATTGCATTCTGTATTCACGGCAAATAGGCCACGCTGCTCAGAGAGTTCTACAATTAAGTTTTACTGTCATCGTATTGAATCAGGTCGTCGACGAGCTGCGGTCGCAGCGCCATCCAGTGCAGAAAAGTACAAGCAAATGAGATAACATGCCAGAGCACTATAATGCTGAGGAACATTTGATAAATACAAGACAAGTTTGTCTAAGTGCACTTTCTGAAAAGGTGTTTATTATTAGGTGATACGTGTAGGCAATAAATGTTGCTAAAGTAGTGAAGTGTTCACAGAGGCGAGATTGATAAACAATACCTGTGGCTGCTGACCAGAGAAGCTGTAAGAAGTTGTCTCTTAAAGACGGCAAAAGAAAATAAATTCTAGGTTCTATGAAGGAATAAAATACTCCATCCTAAATCGAAAAACCCTCTCTTCGGTACCTGACGCGCAGCAGTTGTGTTGAATATTTAAATGATTTCCTACCTTTCAGCCCCATCATGTAGCTAACTAGGTCGCAGCTCCATTCACGTTTCGGTCCTGTGGTGAAACGAGATGCCATTGTTGCAAAGGCCTATGATGTGACAGAACAGTAGATCAGGAACATGAGACTATTTGCGATCTCACTGTCGTCAGCTTAAATGTTGCCCGGTCTGCAGCGAGACCGGTTCGCAAACGGGACGCGGCAGAACTTACTTAGACAAACAAAAACTTGATAACCTGTGCAAAATGTGTTTAGCCACGCAAGGAAATCAAGGCCAAAGGCTACAGCATCCAAACTCTTTGTCTCAAAAATATGTCCAGTACCTGGAAACTAACGGTAGGCCGCTTTGTTTCATTGTCTATATCAGGTGTTCACGTAGTGTGTTTCACCACCTGGGGTTGTTTAACTCGCAGGGATAACGCACAGAATAGGGGCGTTTTTGGACTGGCCTCCATCGAAACGTGGCCGCCGCTGACTGGATTCAATCCACTGCCTTGGATTCGTCAGCCGAACGCAAGCTTAATAGGCCACCGCGGCTGCTTCCATGTTTGAAGCGTCTCCCGTTGAGGGTATGTGCTCGAGCGTGCTAAAAGCATCCCAAGAGTGCCCGTGGATCACGGATGTGTTTCGTTTATCCTGAAGGCGAGGGAGGGAGGGAGGGGTTAATATAAAAGCGGTAAGAGGACAAGGAGACTCGGCTGACAGGAAACTGCATGCTGGAGAGAGCGTTTGAGGAAACTAGAGCATCCAGACAAGCTACAGGTGCGTCACCCGAGGAAGGCGGTCGACGCGCGAAGAACTCTGCGCCCGGACCGAGTCATCAGTCACGGTGACAGGACCCACCGTGTAGGCGCGCTGTTCAAGCTCGTCAACGTCTCCGACGGAGCGTTAGCTATGCAGCGAATAACCCGCAGCCTTACGTTTCCTTCGCACAGGGCCTCGTCACCCGCCGCTAAGCTACTGCTGCACGTCCTTCCCTCCTTAAACTCTCCTTGATTGCACTCTCATACTTTGCCTTGTATTCCCTGAATTGAACTCTCAATTCAGTGAAGAAAGTCAACCGAATTATGAATCATTTGTCTGTCTTCTTTCGTCAAATATTTCAGTAATTAATACATGCCGCGTACGTACAGATTTTAATCTCTATTTTTTTGGTAACTTAGCACTTTTCTACTTACGGTGTTGCGTCCTAAGCAGTGTTTCGTTGTTCTGCATTATATTTCGCTGCGGTTCGCTTCTGAGCGTATTGTTTTGTTTCTAACTGTGCAGTTCGTTTCGTTCCTCCGGTCGTGAGGTGATCAGGCGAAAACCCTTGGGTAATAAGGGTGCGCAGACCATTCTTTAAATATTCCCCTCCCCTCCTCCCCCTGTTTCAGTGGTGCATTCCGGTCGGATTGGCCTTTTTAATTGGTAACTCAATCGACGGCAGAAGGCCACACACGTGTCATATTTCGACAAAATAAATAAATAAATTTTCCTTAACAAGCTACCGACACAGTTACCCTTTTAACTATGCGGCTACTTTAAAGCAGCAGTGCTCGATGCAGCCTCGAAGCCAGCTGAGCGCGGATGGACGGAAATGTAGAAATGGAGGTGAAGGAGGTAGCGAAGTGTTGACATCATTTTTCAGTCTTGGGAAGCAGAATTGAGTGGGAAAAATTGCAAACGTTATCCCGTTTGCAGCTTAAGGTCAAAGATGCCGCATAGTTTTTCTTTATTTTTGAATAAGAACTGCTTATTAGCGCTGTCACACGGGCTCTCACACAAGCCTTGCCTGCTTTAATTAGCCCGGCCTACATAAACGCTTTATTCCCATTGCATTATTTTATGCTATTGCCGGTGTATTTCACCACAACATGATCTCATCGCCCTTGCTGGTAGGCAGTCTGCTGTCAGCCTTATCTGCTGCCGTTCGTTCGACTAGTTCAGTTTGGAGAGCAGTATGTAACGCTGTGGAGACTAAGAGAAATAATATATATATATATATATATATATATATATATATATATATATATATATATATATATATATATATATATATGGGCATGTTCAGATAAGAACGGTAATCAAGGTCCCATGACCATTTTTTGTTTTCAATTAAATTTTTATATGTGATGGGTAAATGTGTCCACACAAAGGAATGAACCTTAGTTTTGCAAGGAACTTTGTAGTTTTCGCGGAAAAAAATCGTATGTCACAAGAGGTGGAGAATGTTGTTTTTGCCACTTCTCAAAGTTGCAAGTTTGGAGCATCACTGCATGCACAATAAGTTGTTTTCGCGCATAATTATTTTTTCAGTACTTTATTACAACTTGTACTATACGAAGAAATAAAAAAACGTTTTCTTTCTTTGTCAATCTTCTGAGTAAAAAATCGCAAACTTCGCTTCCGGAGCTGTGCGGTGCCAAAAAGGCACTTTTCAGGGCAGCCTTAGGGCAAGATGCGTAAAGATCTCCCGGCTGAATCTTTTTCTCTGTATTTTTCAGCTACTTTTAATCACTTCAGGCAAGTTTTGTAGCTGTACACTTGACCTATATTTTTCAATATGGCCTCAAAATTGGCAGAAGTTCAAAAACTTCAAAAAAGTGACAACTTTGACTTGAATTTAAAAAAAAACATCATCATCGAATTTTATTAAAAAATGCCCTAATAATACTCAATACTCGATAATTTTAAAACACCAAAAAAGTGTTGCATTATTTTGTTTTAAAGTATAAAAATAAATGCAAAACTGAGTTCATGTTTTTGTTACCTAGAATTGCTTATTACTGCCTCTTAGAAATAGTAACTGTCAGAAATTTGATTTAGCACTCACTGAACGTGGTTACATTTCAATTACCACAATATTCGAACCATCCTGAATGTTTGTACAGCTTCTACTCGCTTGTTAGCGGCGTTCTTAATGCGTCAAAATGGGAATAAATTCGTTATTTCACCTGATGAACTGACTGCTGGCGGTCAAACGTTTTTTTTTGTATTCTCTAATTTATCATCGTAAGGTACATTGGTATGTAATCGATTTTTTAAAAATATTAGATAATTTGTGGGTTCCTGGAAAAAATTTTATATATAAAAATTTATATTAATGTATTTCTGAAGCCGACGTTTCCGTACCTGCATCTGTTTACCTCTGTGTTCAAAGGTTCTACAGGGCAATGTCAGGAGACAGAACGTCGTCTTCTGAGAGGAACAATTTATCTGCGAGATTTTTAATCAGGAGGAGTTTTAATAGGAACGCAATTTACAAATGGGATGCCGCTTTATATGCAGATTGCAATTCAGAAAATCGTAACAAGAAATTAACGGCAGCAGTTGAAATCGGTATGCGCACAGTATATTGTCCAGCACGAAGCACAAACCAGATCACAGTCTCTTCCATTCCGAAGCAGCGGTGGAGGCCACGTAGGATGCACTGCCTTCATTTGTTTGAACGTACTTCCACATACGGAGCGTCTGAACTCCAGGCACTTTCTTTGCCATTTTCCATTCTTCCTTCTTCGTTTCGCGAAAGTCTGCAAGCTCCCTCTGTGGGAGCTCCAGAATGGTGATGTTCTTTAGCGTTCCTTTAATTGCGTCTACGAAGCCGCTGGCTGTTTGTATGGACTCACTTGCAGGCTTCCGCAAGTTGTGGTGTGATGCTCGATGTTTGACAAGCCCACCAACGCCGTCGCAAGCATTTTTGCCGTGTCCAGTGGCCGAAAACATCCATTTCGTCTCTCGACATTCACTGCGTTGTAGCTCATGAAACTGATATTTATTCTTGAAGTGAGCGGGAGCCCCGTCGCTCACATATGTTATCTTGGTGTAGATTGGCGCGTTGTCTTCGAGGTGTGCTTTGATTTTTGACAGAGCCAAGCATGCATGAGCTGAATCATGAGACATATCGTCGGAAATTACGGCGTAGTTCCGAGTCGATTTTCTTGACGTGACAACGCAGGTAAACACGGTCACCTGCTTTTTCTGCCAATGGTAAGCTTGTACTGCGTCTGGAAGCACAACTGTCCAGTTTTCGGCGAAATCAAAATGCAAAACAATTGCACCTCTCTTGCAGCTGTGTTTTTCTTCATGTATTGCTCTTGCTTGCACAGATCTAATATAGTTGTGGGGAATCCATTTCATGGTCATTCTTAGACATTCTCTCATAAATGATGAAGCGGTCAGAGTCTTTTTAACGAGCTCACCGTATTCCCATGAAGCAATCAACACCTCGTCCTCGCTGCTCATTTCAAAATTTTCCGAAGTGAAAATGCCATCTTGTGGACAGTGCTCACAATTCCTAAGGAAACACGACGCAGTAGGTTCCTGGCATACGCAGAGGCTCTGCATATCTTCGGGAGAAAGCGACCTTCCGGACGCGTTCTTCAGTCCCACGAGGCACAACTGAAAGTTTGCACAGCACACACAAACACACACTTGCCACTGTGGCGAGCATTTCACCCACTTAGGACGCAAGGATATGAATTTTGTGAGGCCAACCTGGGAGGCAGGGTGAGCTTGCTTGTAGAGGCGGAATGCTTCTCGCAAGGACCGCGTCATGAAGCGTTTAGGTATCCATTCTTTCTCTCCTTCCTTCTCGATTCTCACAACATCCTTTTTGTGCGGAGGCTGTCTAGAGCAATCGAGTTCATCCATGGTGTAATATTCTAAAACGGTGGTAATGTCTTCCTGTTGTAGTTTACATCTTGTATATCTCTCCTGTGTTGACCATACGCCTTCCTCATCCACCATCTTCTTCGATTTTTGGATAATGTACCTCGTTGCCTCTGGAATAACTTCCTGCACATATTTCACGGTTAGATTGCGTGGTAGCAGTGTCAGCAGCTGGCAACGCTCTTGAAAGGACGTGCACCTATTGTAGGCAGCATGTAGGATGTCCTCCCAACTGCTGCATTGCGCACACTTTTCTTCTGACGCACGCGAAGTCTCTGGGACATTATATGCTGCCTGTATCCCCGATCGTATTTTCGTCACCATAGCTCTTGCCACCTCTTCCTGCTTTCGCTTTGCATAGGAAAGTCTGAGGCGTTTTTTTAGAGCGCTCGGTGGCTTTAGGGGCGAGATTTCGGAGGTAAGGCTGACACTTGAATTTAAATTTTCTACGATTTCTTCCCCAGGGCGGAATTCTTCTAATGTTTCGGTTGACTCTGCCTGCATATTATCTATGTCTTCCTTGAACCGACGGTAACAATTCTGACAGATGAAGTCACTTTCTCGTACTCGGAGAGCTTCTTCGGGAAGTAGGACTTTTTTAAGAGCAGCGACATTGAGTGTCTTTACACTGCGAAAATTACGTCCTTTTTCAATTCTCTGTTTGTGCCTTTTTGAGTAGTCGGCACAAAACGTTCGCCGCGGAAATCTCTTCATGAATGCAAAAGCTCACCGCTTCCGGAGATTATCGCGAGACAGAAGAGCAGGTGACGGATGCAGGGCCCAGAGCTGCTTTTCCAAAAAGAGGAGATGGACAGATGAATGGATTTTTAACACTGGCTGCCCACCGTCGACACTGATGTTCTTTCGGTCTGGCGTACGAGCTGAGACTGATATACCAAGTATGCTTGTCGAGGGAGCGCTCCAGCGCAGAGAAAACACGTGGGTACAGAAAACGACCCCACCGGGTCTACCAGGCCTGGAAAACGACACACAAAATTCGAGATCCGAACAACATCCGCTCACAAGGGTTATCTCGGTCGAAGGTCGAAGGCTGAGGCATAACTGCTAGGCGTTCGGTGCGTTGCGATGAAAAGATGATAGCGGCGGCTAAAGCCTCGGTGCGGCGGCGGCACACATGATGCTGTGAATTTCAGGGTCCCGCCGGGCGTTATATAGCTATAGGAGCGGCCGCAAAGCGCGGTTCATCCCTGGAGCGGCGGTAGCAGTTAAAGTCACCTTGAAAGTGCGACGGGTGCATTAATTGTTTGCATAAACTACTCCTACACACACGTCACTCCAAAATAACGTGTTGGAATATGCTTACAGTAATTTAGGTCCCACCGTTAGAACAGTACGAAAGCGAATAGGAGCTTTAGACCTTTGATTGTAATAGACAAAAATGCTTACAGATTACACTTATGAACTCAGCAACTGTAGCGTTTAAAATTTACTTACAAAATACCAATACTAAAACCAGCTTCTGACGATTGCGCATTCTAAGAGGGAATACTGAGCAGTCGTAGGGATTGAAATCATAAAGTCCGTTTTGTATTTATTTCCATACTTTAAAACAATATAATGCAATACTTTTTTAAAGCCTTAGAATTATGAAATGTTGAGTATTATTAGGGCATTTTTTAATAAAATTCGATGATGATGTTTTTTTTTAAATTCAAGTCAAAGTTGTCACTTTTTTGACGTTTTTGAACTTCTGCCAATTTTGAGGCCATATTGAAAAACATAGGTCAAGTGTAGAGCTACAAAACTTGCCTGAAGTGATTAAAAGTAGCTGAAAAATACAGAAAAAAAGATTCAGCCGGGAGATCTTTACGCATCTTGCCCTAAGGCTGCCCTGAAAAGTGCCTTTTTGGCACCGCACAGCTCCGGAAGCGAAATTTGCGATTTTTTACTCAGAAGATTGACAGAGAAAGAAAACGTTTTTTTATTTCTTCGTATAGTACAAGTTGTAATAAAGTACTGAAAAAATAATTATGCGCGAAAACAACTTATTGTGCATGCAGTGATGCTCCAAACTTGCAACTTTGAGAAGTGGCAAAAACAACATTCTCCACCTCTTGTGACATACGATTTTTTTCCGATAAAACTACAAAGTTCCTTGCAAAACTAAGGTTCATTCCTTTGTGTGGACACATTTACCCATCACATATAAAAATATAATTGAAAACAAAAAATGGTCATGGGACCTCGATTACCGTTCTTATCTGAACATGCCCATATATATATATATATATATATATATATATATATATATATATATATATATATATATATATATATATATATATATATATATAAAACATTCCCCGATGCACCTTGGTTTTGGTGACTGTTGGCATCCTTCATAAGTTTGTCAAACGAGCCCCTTATTTCCTTTACCTTGTCTGCTAATATATATATATATATATATATATATATATATATATATATATATATATATATATATATATAGTAATGGGACCGACCGGCAGGAGTTGAAGCAGTGCAACGCAGAGGGAGACGAGGTAGACGAAGTGCAGCTGGGATTTCGAGGGACGCCTGTGCCTGTCGTGTCGCAGTCCGACCAGCGCTAACCGACCTGCGCTTGGAATAAAGGCCTTTACAATATATATTTCGATACCTTCAAGGCCCCTGGAAGCATAACAGAAGGGAGTGAAATGCATGAAAAATATCTATATGTACGTAGTTATAACACTGGAATTTCGGCAATACAGACTGTAAAAAATAGGAACAACATATAACGCGGTAAAATGCAGATTACTGAGAGTAAACATATTCTTCGAGAGCAGATTTGAACAAAACAGAGTCGGTAATTGTGGCAATTGAGGTGTGCAGGTGGTTCTATTTATTGCTTGTCTTGGGAATAAATGAGTGGAAATATGTGTTCATGGGACAAAAGGAATGCGCCTTCTTTATCAGGTTTCTTTATGGTTTTATGGGGGATTTAACGTCCCAAAGCGACTCAGGCTATGAGGGTTCGCTGTAGGGAAGGGCTCCGGAAATTTCGACCACCTGGGGTATTTTACGTGCACTGACATCCCACAGCACACGGGCCTCTAGAATTTCGCCTCCATCGAAATTCGACCGCCACGGCCGGGATCGAACCCGCGTCTTTCGGGCCGGCAGCCGAGCGCCATTACCACTCAGCCACCGCGGCGGCTCTTCTTCATCAGGGTGGTCTCTACGGGACGAAATGTATTCAGGTTCAGAGAGAAGCGCTTCTTTAAGACGGCGATTGTGATGATATATATATATATATATATATATATATATATATATATATATATATATATATATATATATATATATATATATATATATATATATATATATATATATATATATATATATATATATATATATATATATATATATATATATATATATATATATATATATAACCTTTGTCCGTAACGTTTCGAGACTGATTTATTTTATTCTCTAGAAATGATCTCCCAAAACAAATCTTGGTGCATATGCGTAGCGCCATCTTTTCGGGCTAACATAAGCTATTTATGTTAATTGCTGTGGCAGCCGCTAGATGACACTACACATAGAAAAATACGTTGTCACTAGTCGTTTGCGCATTCTGCTTTGAGTGAATGTGGAGAGATGGACGGCCACCTCGAATAGCGTGTAAACATAAAATTCTGTGTGAAGCTTGGCAAGACAGTCACACAGACGTATGAGCTCTTTCGTGACGCTTACGGCGACGATACATTATCGTGGGCGCGAGTTTTCGAGTGGCACAAGAGGTTCGTTTCGGGGAGAACGTCGGTGGAAGACGACACAAGGCAGGGGCGCCCTTCAACCTCACGGAATAAAAATAACGTGGCTCGGATCAGGAAAATAGTGCAGCAAGACCGCACCATTACAGTCCGCATGCGATCTGCTCTCGACATTAGTAAGACAACATGTCACCAGCTTTTGCGTGAGAACTTGGGGAACCGAAATCTGAACGCAGACTTGTGCCGCACTCCCTCAAATAGGACCAGAAGAACACGCGGGCATCAGTGAGCGCTGATTTTCTCTGCGAGGTAGAGAAGGATGCTCCATTCGTCGACAGCATCATTGAAGACGAAACATGGTGTTTTCAATACGATCCTAAAACAAAGCGGCAGAGCGCGGAATGGCGGTGCACAAGCTCTCCGGCGTCGAGAAAGGTGCGGTGACAGAATACCAAAAGAAAGACGATGCTGATAGTTTTTTCCTATGCCAGAGGTGTCATACACCACGACTTCGTCCCGCAAGTGCAGACGGTGAATCAGGAGATTTATATCCGCGTGCTCCAATACATGCGTGATGCACTGCGACGTCGTCGCCCTGACTTTCGGGCATCTGGACAACGGAGGCTTCTCCACGATAACGCAAGGCCGCACACTGCTCTCAGCGTGACAAAATTTCTCGCTAAGCACAGCATTACTGTACTTCCCTACCCGCCATATTCGCCTGACCTCTTCCCATGAGATTTTTTCCTGTTTCCTCGTGTGAAGAGAGCCCTAAAAGGTCGCTGGATGGGGAGCGTGGAGGCCATTCAAGGTGCCACTACAAAGGAACTGGCAGCCCTGCCAAAAGAAGCGTTTTGCAAAATTTTGCATGACCTCAAGGAGTTGGAAGCTGTGTATAGACTGCAAGGGAGAGTACTTCGAAGGTGGGCTGTACAAATGTTTTCAATGTTAAAGGCAATTTTTTTAATGGACTCAGTCTCGGGACATTACGGACAAAGTTGTATATATATATATATATATATATATATATATATATATATATATATATATATATATATATATATATATATATATATATATATATATATATATATATATATTGCCGCGAATATTTGCAGTGTGTTCGTTTTTCAAATCTGCCGCCACATCACTTTATCGCTTTGTTTGCTACGCAAGACGCAACTAGATCTATCTCGATTGATCGCAGCCAGGCAGAGCTGATTCTACGTTGTTCCGGAATGTTCTAGTAACTTTGCGCTCTTTATCTCGAAAGTTCGCTATCAGCTTTAAATTGAGCACGGCCGACGACAGCGGCCGGCATTCTGTTCGACGACCGCCGAGCACGCTTGTCGCTTCGCCGCCGCCGAGTGATTCAGTCCATTTTGGGTGCAAGTCAGCCCAATAAACAGTTCTTTTAGAAGACCCTTTCGTCCGTCTTCATCGCTGCTTCGACTGCCGTCACCACTACGTGACATCTGGTGGAGGTGCGGGGTAGCCTTCCATGTTCCGGACGCCCCCTTCAAGTCGTGAAGCCAGCCCTGAGCGCTTCGCAACCGAGGACAAGCCAGCAGCTCAGCGAGCCAGCCGACGTCTCCAGGGAGAGGAGCCTGAGTTCGGGAAACTGCCGGACCGCACAAGACGGCGAAAAGACGCGGCTACGAGCACCGCAATCTCGCCGAAGATGTCGACACAGATCATACTGCAGCAGCCGCGGGTGCCGCCAACTTTCAATGGATCCCTAGGCGAAGATCCTGAAGAATGGTTGGATCAATTTGAGCGCGTGGCGTCATTCAACAAGTGGGATGATGCGGCAAAAATTGGACACGTGTTCTTCTCATTGGATGGCTCCGCACGCACGTGGTACGAAAACTACGAGTCGTCCCTTACGACATGGGAGCTATTCAAGAGAGAACTATTGAAGGTATTCACCAGTGTCGTGAGGAAAGAAAGAGCCGAACGACTCCTCGAGTCCAGGATCCAGCTTCCGAATGAGCCCGTCCGCGGTTACGTCGAGGAGATGAAGCGCCTATTTCGCCGCGCCGACCCCGGGATGACCGAGGAAAAGAAAGTTCAGTTTTTAATGCGCGGCGTAAAAGAACAACTCTTTGCAAGCCTCATCCGCCAGCCGCCAAAAACAGTCGAGGAATTCATGCAAGAAGCCTGCACGATTGAGAAGACCCTCGACGTCCGAGCTCGGCAGTACAATCGTCCTTCCTCTGCCTGTGCAATCCGTTCGGACACGCCGGCCACCACCAGCGACAGCTTGCGGGAAGTTATCCGCGAAATCGTCCGAGAGGAGCTACGCCGATTACTGCCATCCTCCCCACAGCCACAAGCAGCGACTCTGATGGACGTGGTACGGGGAGAAGTGCAGCAGGCACTTGGCACCCCGACGGCCACAGAACCCCAGGCCATGACCTACGCCGCTGCAGTAAGGACTGCCCAGCCCCGACGACAACCCCCACGTCCTCCCCGATATGAGCCACTTGTTCCACAACGCCGCCTCCCAGCCCCCGCCCGCCCAGCCTATGAGCGACGATCAAGCCCCAGGAAATGCGACGCCTGGAGGACTTCCGACAACCGGGCGTTGTGCTTCCATTGCGGTGAGGCCGGCCATATTCTTCGTCACTGCCCGTACCGACGTATCGGTCTTCGAGGATTTGCCGTTAACGCCCCACGACCACGCTTCGGACAACGTCCGCAGGAAATCGACGAGTACCTGCGTCGAGAAGAGTACACGCCGAACCGCTTTTCGCGCTCACCATCGCCGTCAACCTCGCGCTTTGCGTCGCCACGCCGCAGCTACGCAGCCGCGGTACGAGGAAGGTCTCCCAGCCCCCGTAGGGGAAACTGAAGGCAGCAACCTCTGGAGGTGAGGTTGCTCAACAGCGAAACGCCGAAGATCCTCCACCGACCACGCCCCATGAAGACGCTGCACCCGCGACGCCGCATGAAGAACCGGCACTCGCTGCACCGACGCCGCACACAATGACAACCCCGGCCACGACGCAGGCTGCCTTGAAAACGACGCCGCCACCCAGAAGAGTTTCGACCACACGCCGACCCGCGACTCGCATACGCGACGAAGCCGTGACCCGACGCCAAGAGCGACGTGCAATGCAAGAGCCACGGCCTCTGACTTAGAAGTGACTATCGACGGCCGGAAAGTTACCGCTCTAGTCGACACAGGAGCCGATTACTCGGTGATGAATGGAACATTCGCTACGCAGCTGAGAAAAGTCACAACGGCTTGGGACGGCCCACAAATTCGCACCGCAGGGGGCCACCTCATTACGCCATCAGGACGATGCACAGCGCGAGTGACTGTCAAAGGACATACCTATCCTGCGACCTTTGTTGTGCTACCGCAATGCTCCCGCGAAGTGATCTTGGGTATAGATTTCCTTAATGAGCATCAGGCGATCGTCGACCTGCGTCTAAGCTGATCACGCTTTCGACGGACGAAGCCATTGCTTCGATGAAAACTCGGGAAAATCACGTTGCCCTGAGTGTCCTGGAATAAGAAGTGAGCGTTCCACCCCGATCAAGCGTTATCCTGACCGTAGGCGCCACGAAAACCATTAACGCTGAAGCCATCATCGAGGGCAACATGCAGTTGCTCCTAGACCGAGGAATCAGCATCGCAAGAGGCATCGCACATTTGCGCAATGGCCAGGCCGAAGTACTGCTGACTAACTTCAGCGAAGAATACCGGCACATTAACAGAGGAACGACGATTGCTTTCTTCGACGAAATATCTGACGTACGAGACTCCTTCGCCCTCTCCGACCCCTCAGCAGAAGATTCGCCTGACCAAGAGAACTCGCCCACTTTCGACATCAACCCAGCCCTGCACCGGAACAGACAAGACCAGATCCGCAATCTGCTTCAAAGCTACAGTGAGTGTTTTTCGACATCGCCGAAGGTGCGACAGACGCCAATTGCCAAGCATCGCATTATAACGGATCAACACGTCCGACCTCTCCGTCAAAGCCCCTACCGTGTGTCACCGCGAGAACGACAAGCCATTCGGGACCAAGTCGAATAAATGCTTCGCGACGACGTCATCCAGCCTTCAAACAGCCCATGGGCGGCACCGGTTGTTCTAGTGAGAAAGAAAGACGGTGCACTTCGATTCTGCGTGGATTACCGCCGCTTGAACAACATAACAAAGAAGGACGTCTACCCCCTCCCGCGCATCGACGACACACTGGACCGCCTCTGCAACGCCAAATATTTCTCATCGATGGACCTCAAGAGCGGCTACTGGCAAATTGAGGTCGACGAAAGAGATCGCGAGAAGACAGCATTCATCACTCCGGATGGGCTGTTTGAGTTCAAGGTGATGCCATTTGGTCTCTGTTCCGCACCAGCGACGTTTCAGCGAGTAATGGACACAGTGCTCGCAGGCCTAAAGTGGAAAATTTGTCTGGTATATTGAGATGACGTTGTCTTCGCCTCGAGCTTTGAAGAGCACCTCAAAAGACTTCGAACAGTACTGGACGCAATCAAGTCGTCTGGGCTAACCTTGAAAGCAGAGAAATGCCACGTTGCCTACGAAGAGCTGCTGTTTCTAGGCCACATCGTTTGCAAGGAAGGAGTACGTCCAGACCCGCAGAAAACAGCAGCTATTGAACAGTTTCCGCCGCCGGCCGATAAGAAAGCAGTGCGCAGATTTCTCGGACTTGCGCATACTGCCGAAGATTTGTGAAAAACGTTTCGCGCATCGCCGAGCCCCTGACCCAACTGACGAAGGCAGACGTGCCGTTTAAATGGGAAGCGCCGCAAGCAGAAGCCTTCAAGGAACTTCAGCGTCGATTACAGTCCCCACCGATCCTCGCGCATTTTGATGAAAACGCCGATACTGAAGTTCATACCGACGCAAGCAGCGTGGGACTAGGCGCCGTCCTCGTTCAAAAAAGCGACAGGCTGGAGAAAGTCATCGCATACGCTAGCCGTTCCCTTTCCAAGGGTGAGGCTAACTATTCGACAACTGAAAAGGAGTGCCTTGCCATCATCTGGGCTACGTCAAAATTCCGCCCCTACCTCTACGGACGGCCGTTCAAAGTGGTCAGTGACCACCACGCGCTCTGCTGGCTTGCCAATTTGAAGGACCCCTCTGGCCGACTCGCTCGATGGAGTCTGCGTCTCCAGGAGTTTGACGTCACCGTCGTTTACAAGTCCGGACGCAAGCACTCTGACGCCGATTGCCTCTCACAAGCCCCTGTAGATGCACCGCCGCCGGACGACGATGAGGACGCCTTCCTGGGACCCATCAGTCCCAGCTCTTTTGCTCAGCAGCAACGCTCGGACCCCGACCTAAAAGGCCTCATCGAGTACCTGGAAGGCAAGGTTTCTTCACCCCCCACTTCATTTTAGCGAGGACTGTCTTCCTTCTGTGTGCAGAATGAGGTCCTTGTGAAGAATAACTTTACAGCGAACAAAACAGCCTACCTCCTTGTTGTACCTACTTGTCTCCGCGAAGAAGTTCTACAGGCTTCACACGACGAGCCGACAGCTGGACATCTCGGGTTTACTCGCACCCTCCGCCGCATTCAAAACAAGTATTACTGGCCCCGACTGTCTGCCGATGTCGCACACTATGTGAAAACCTGCCGAGATTGTCAGCGACGAAAGACTCCTCCCACACGACCAGCAGGATTTCTGAGCCCCATTGAACCTCCCTCAAGGCCCTTTCAGCAGATTGGCATGGACTTGCTTGACCCTTTTCCAACGCCAACATCTGGAAATAAGTGGATCATCATAGCGACCGACTACCTGACCCGCTACGCCGAGGCAAATGCCCTACCGAACGGAACAGCAGCAGAAGTCGCCAAATTCTTCGTGGAGTGCATTCTTCTTCGACACGGCGCCCCCGATGTGCTCATCACGGACAGAGGAACAGCATTCACGGCGGAACTAACGCAAGCCATCCTGCGCTACAGCCAAACCAGCCACCGGAGGACAACTGCATACCATCCGCAGACCAACGGACTGACCGAGCGCCTGAACAAAACCATCGCCGATATGCTCGCTATATATGTAGATGCCGAACACAAAACCTGGGATTTCATCCTGCCTTACGTCGTCTTCGCCTACAACACCGCAGTGCAGGAGACCACCCAGATTACGCCTTTTAGGCTCGTCCATGGCAGGGAGGCCACGACCACGCTAGACGCCATGGTGCCCAACGTTACAGAAGAAGAGAACGTCGACGTTGCCGCCTACCTTCAACGCGCAGAAGAAGCTCGAAGGCTTGCCCGATTACGCATCAAAGATCAGCAGCGGTCCGACGCCAGACGCTACAACCTACGAAGACGCAATGCGGAATACAAGCCAGGAGACCAAGTCTGGGTGTGGACGCCCATTCGCCGCCGTGGATTGAGTGAAAAGCTTTTGCGCCGCTATTTCGGCCCGTACAAGGTTCTTCGTCGGCTGGGTGAACTGGATTATGAAGTCATCCCTGACGCAGTGACTGCATCCCAGCGACGCCGCGTACGACCAGAAGTTGTCCATGTAGTCAGTCTGTGCCGTTTTATGCGCGCTAAAGGCCGCTGCATTTCCATGCTCTATTTTCGCAAGATCCGTTTTTTTTCCTTACTAGTCGCATTATTTGCATCGGGTCGATGCTTCTTTGAGAGGGGAGTAATGCCGCGAATATTTGCAGTGTGTTCGTTTTTCAAATCTGCCGCCACATCACTTTATCGCTTTGTTTGCTACGCAAGACGCGACTAGATTTATCTCGATTGATCGCAGCCAGGCAGAGCTGATTCTACGTTGTTCCGGAATGTTCTAGTAACTTTGCGCTCTTTATCTCGAAAGTTCGCTATCAGCTTTAAATTGAGCACGGCCGACAGCGGCCGGCATTCTGTTCGACGACCGCCGAGCACGCTTGTCGCTTCGCCGCCGCCGACTGATTCAGTCCATTTTGGGTGCAAGTCAGCCCAATAAACAGTTCTTTTAGAAGACCCTTTCGTCCGTCTTCATCGCTGCTTCGACTGCCGTCACCACTACGTGTATATATATATATATATATATATATATATATGGTTTGGTTTATAGGGATTTAACGTCCCAAAGCGACTCAGGCTATGAGAGACGCCGTAGTGAAGGGCTCCGGAAATTTCGACCACCTGGGGTTCTTTAACGTGCACTGACATCGCACAGTACACGGGCCTCTAGAATTTCGCCTCCATCGAAATTCGACCGCCGCGGCCGGGATCGAACCCGCGTCTTTCGGGCCGGCAGCCGAGCGCCATAACCACTCAGCCACCGCGGCGGCTATATATATATATATATATATATATATATATATATATATATATATATATATATATATATATATATATATATATATATATATATATATATATATATATATCACGCATGTATTGGAGCACGCGTATATAAATCTGATTCACCGTCTGCACTTGCGGGACTGCGGGACGAAGTCGTGGTGTATGACACCTCTGGCATAGGAAAAAACTATCAGCATCGTCTTTCTTTTGGTCTTTCTTTTGAGCACCGGACGCGATATTCGGAGGTCGTGGGTTCGGATCCCACCGGCGGCATGGTTGTTTTTTCTGCTGCTTGATAAGTAATTTTCTTTAAGCGATAGATTAATCTTAGTATCATTATCCCACTGATTAGCACCACACATTAAAAAAAATTTAACATTCCCCTATGCACCTTGGTTTCGGTGACTGTTGGCTCCTTCATAAGTATATATATATATATATATATATATATATATATATATATATATATGTGTGTGTGTGTGTGTGTGTGTGTGTGTGTGTGTGTGTGTGTGTGTGTGTGTGTGTGTATAGAAGATGCATATTCGGTATTCCGGACAAAGACGAAGATGAGCATGCGCGCAAGCAGCATTGCTATCTACGTGTGTGTCTGTGCTCGACCTAGCTGACCTCAGACTGGGAGGTCGGACACGGCTGACCTCACCATGAATGCGCTCAGCTTACCTACTACTGCGCCAGATTCCTCTTCTAGCCAATTCTTCTTACGCTCCACTGACGGCGATCTTTATCCGACGTAGCAAACACAGCTTATCACCCTCCTTCATCAGTTCCGCAGTTCCTGCGACGCTTAAAAAAGTTCCTTTGGCCGGGCTTCCACTGTCACCCATGGCATCGACACTGGTGATCACGCGCAGCTACGGCAGCGCCCCTATCATGTGTCTGCAACTGAATCCGACACTATTGAAGAACAAGTCGACGAAATGCTCCAGAAGGGCGTTATTCGGCCCTCAAGATAACCTTGGACATCGCATGATGAGCTTGTGAAAAAGAAGGCTCGATACGCTCCTGTGTAGATAACCACCGTCTTAATAAGATCACGCGCAGGGACGTCCATCCCATCCCGCGCATAGACAATGCTACGTTGTATATACAGACCTGTATACAACCTAAGTTGTATACAGACGTTAGCAAAAAGCAAAGATTGGAGGAGACACTTAAGATCCGTCTAAAGGGTATGACGCGATAGCGTAATAGGTTAGTTCCCATATATGCATAGGTTATTCTCTATTTTACATTCATAAATCCCTGGGAGTCCTCATACCCCTCCTAGCGCAGTGGCGCAGCGGTTAAGCCATGCTACTACCCTGCGATGGCAGGTGCTACCACCGGTTGGCCTTGTGTGTTCCTGGTTGGTCTCCCCCAGCGACCAATCATTAATTTAACTGCCACCTCTCACGGTGGGCAGTTCGCTCACCATCTGGTGGACAGGTTGAGATGACACTTTAAGGTCACGTGACCTAGATGGCCCATCTGTCTCCTAGGTTGCTCTCTCGTCACCACCTTCCAGAGCCATGTTCGTGATTTTTCGCTCACAACGCCGACACCCACACCGACAACGCCGATGCCGACAACGCCGGCACCAGATTTTCTTGACAATGGGGCCTTTACGCTATCGTGTTACAAGTAGGGGGCACGGATATGGTAAAAATAACGAAAAAAGAGGAGAGTGAATGTGAAGAGCGACAGAAAAAAGGGGCAAAGAAAATGAAAGGAGCGTTAAGCGCGGCTCTCGGCGCAGCCGAAGGCTTCCCCCCAGCCAAAAGGTAGCGGCACTGAGTGGGCTTCCCGTATCACCTGCCCGGAAGCGCTTGGCAGGAAACGCATTCAAGCGACGACAGGAGCGCTCATTTAGATACGGCACCGGACACTTGCAACGGTGCGTTGTGCGTATTTTTTTTTGCCTGCTTTTTCTGTTAGGTTGTTCACCAGAGAGCCCGGCCGGCTTTCTTCCCACTAAGATACTAGCGGAGTTTTAACCCGTGTCCGGCACCGCTGTCTCCGCAGAAAAGCGGCGGCAGTCGGGGGAATAACTTTAACTAAGCCGGAGTGCGGGATGAGAAGATAAAAGGAAGGTGGGGGAGAAAGCGGAAGGCAACAAAACCAGGAAATAATAAATAAATGTATTAAGAAAATGTGACGAAAAGAAAATATAAAAAAAGAGATAAGAATATTTAGAACAGGCTTGCCCCATGTAAATGACGTTTCAAGACCGGTATGGTCCCGCAGGTTAAATCACCCTGAGATTAGTCGTGTTTGAAACGTATATAGAAATGTTAAAATAAAACAAGTGACATTACATAAGTAGAAAAATAAAAAAACAAGGCAAGCATGTAAGCGAAAGTGCAAAAGAGGAAAAATGAGAACGTGGCCAAAAGCTAGGTGCGTAAAAAGGCGAAAGGCTTCTGGCCCCAGGAGCCGCCGCGTGATCCCAGTGCGCTGGATGACAGAGGGATTACAGGTGTCCTATAGGGAAGGAATGTGCATATACTGGCCGACAGTTGGACAAAGGAAGTTACTGGGAAATGAAACAGCTGGAGCTGCAGTAATTTCAGGGCATGGCTGAAGTTGTTGAGCGCAACCTACCGCGTACTCCGCGTTATTATATTTTCCAATTACAATTACGGGCGAAACTTCCCAAGTTGTTTCCTTTAAGCAGGGCAATCTCCAAGTACTAGCGTTCTTGCCATAGGCGAACGTGCCAAACTTGTGAATGAAGTATGATCCTCTCGTTCCTGTATACCTGTTAGGAAAGCCGGACTGAAAGAGGGTGACATGAATGGTTGGAAAACTGTGGAGTAGCAGACGCAGGTGTGTGGAAAGGGGAAATTTGGTTAAGACGACACATGGGCTTCGCAGCTAAACCGGAAGCAAAATGATGTTTGGGACTGATCAATACACTCTTGCCGACAAACTTCATATTGAAGCTTTTAAATCACATTGCTTGAGTAGTAGACGAGGTCTTTATTGAGATGAAATACGAAATTATCGAACTTGGATTTTGCCTGATTTCGTGTCTGGTATGCAGGGACAGGCTATGCGACAAGCTTTTTGAGTGGGTGGGATGCACCCTGGCTTGAGTTCTTGTTTGTTTTTTCAAATTCAAATTCACTTTATTTCCGTTGAAAGAAACCACAGAGGAGGCTCGAACAAAAACTGAAGCAAGTTCACTTGATTACGTTCGAGCCCCCTTTTTTTCATGGCATACAGTAATGACAGGTCAGTATTTCAATAAAACATACACACTTGCATTTAACAGTATAATGTGAACAGTATACACAACAGCAGAAGAGAGCCGCCGCGGTGGCTGAGTGGTTATGGCGCTCGGCTGCTGGCCCGAAAGACGCGGGTTCGATCCCGGCTGCGGCGGTCGAATTTCGATGGAGGCGAAATTCTAGAGGCCCGCGTACTGTGCGATGTCAGTGCACGTTAAAGAACCCCAGGTGGTCGAAATTTCCGGAGCCCTTCACTACGGCGTCTCTCATAGCCAGAGTCGCTTTGGGACGTTAAACCCCCATAAACCCATAAACCTAAACAACAGCAGAAGAGAAAAGTACAAAAGTACAAAGTTGCTATTATCCACGGATGCTAATCCTGGCCCTGGTGACGCTACGATTGAGGGGCAGCTCAAATTGATTGCAAAAACATCCAGGAGATAAAGAATGAAAAAACAGTGACGGATCATAAACTAGGAGATATAGATAAAAAGCTGAAAAAAAATAAGCAAAATGAAAAAAAAAAAACAGGTCCTAGAATGCGTAGAAAGGGTTGAAAAACTCGAACAACTGGTTGTGTCCTTGACTAAAAAAGTCGACGAATTAGACAACAGAGGCCGTAGGTCTAACCTTGTCGTATACGGTGTAAAGAAACTCGAAAATGCGACGCACCAAGATCTACTCGACACTATTGACAAAAAAATCTTCCAAGATATGATGGCAATAAAAACGACTGGCATCGAAAGAATCCAGCGTCTCGGGTGGAAACAAGAGTCTGACAGTTCGAAGCACAGACCCGTTATCCTGAAACTATTAGACTATTGGGATAAAGCCTATATACTTACCAATTGCAAAAAGCTAAAGGGAACTGAATAATCTATTAGCGAGTATTTTTCACCCTTAGGAAGACAAATCAGAAAGAAGCTATGGGACAGAACTAAAGTGAGCCGCAACCAGAAAGACAAAGTTATTTGTCTTACGATAAAGTTAAAATAAATAACCGCCTGAACACCTGGGATGATGAAGCAAATGATTTAGTTAAAGTTGAAAAAACGAAAACATGGACAACGGCCCAGCCACGCGTACTGGAAATCGCCGTCGGCTTTAGTTGCCCTCAATGTTAACGCACGGAGCCTTTTAAACAAAATCGAACAGTTCGAGGCGATTCTGGTCGCCCTTGAACCTGACTTTATTTGCGCGACCGAGACATGGCTTCACACTGACGTTAGAAACCATGAAGTCGCTCCACTGGGCTACTCCATCGTCCGAAAAGATAGAACAACTAGAGGCGGTGGTGTTGCTTTGCTCATAAGCCAAGACATAAATTATTCAGTGATGCTAGATGTCCTAGGTGTTGAGGCCGTCTGGTGCAAATTCAGTTGGGCCAGAGCCACCTATGTGTTGGCGCAGTATATAGACCCCCCCAGTCGAAGTGTCTTAGCTTGAACAGGTTCTGGAATTCATGCATGAGCATATGATGGGGAGCCCCATAATAATGGGAGGGGATTTCAATCTACCAGACGTCAACTGGCGCTCTCTGAGCCCATCCAATCTAACTAACAATCTCTTACTGAGTTTTCTATTTACCTTCAACCTGACTTAAATTGTTTCCGAACCTACCCGTGTGCAGAGCACTTCAAAGTCTATCTTAACCTTATTTTTGTAAGCGATTTCTTCTTGAACAGAAAAAAATAACGCTAATATTCTTGAAGGTTTATCTGATCACGAAATGGATCTTTGCACGCTAACTATTCCAAATCGTTTCCGTTAAAGTAGTACTAGAAAGTCCGTGTACGCATTTAACAAAGCAGACGATGACGCTATTATGACCTACCTTGCCCACGAGTACTACGACTTCCACGAACTAGTCTCGGAGGGCTCGGCCAACATTGATGAAAATCTGGCTGCTATTCAAGGTACATGTTATCCACTGGTTGAGGCAATTTGTCCCATAAATACGAAAGACCACTCATAAGCATAACCCATGGATAGCACGCAAACTAATTCATTTGAAGAGCAGAACAAAAAAAGGTTCAGGAAATTTAACAAATCATGCCTAGTTCCAGACTTCTGCCAAAAAATACTGTCTAAACAGACTGCTAAAAAAAAACAAAAGCAGTAAAACAGCGCTTCTGCAGTTCAACGCTCTCAAATTTTATCAGACTAACCCCAGAAGTTCTGGCACTATCTGAGACAAAAAATAACGCTCCAAACAGTTTCGGCCGATAGAAGAAAGGAAACAAGCAGAAGCGCTTAATGTATTTTTTCATTCTGTATATGCCTAAGACAATAGCATTACTCATGCTTACACACCAGGAAATACACACCAAACCAGGTGCTAAGCGCACCAGTAGTAACCGAAGCAGGAGTGTTTTCACTGTTATTAAATTAAGACGATAAAAAGTGCAACAGTCCCGACGGAATCCCAAACTGCTTCCTGAAACGCTATGCTGAGCCTGTCAGCAAGTATCTACGCCTTGTGTACAATAAACCAATCACCGAACAATGCCTTCCAGCAGAATGGAAAATTGCAAAAATAGTTCCCGTTTACAAATCGGGTGACACTTCTTGTCAGCCAAATTATAGGCCTATCTCTCTCACGTGTACGTGCTGCAAAATCTTGGAACGTATTATATTAAAATCCGTCCCAGAGTTCGTTGAGGCGTCTAATGTCCTCCATCCCTGTCGACATGGCTTCAGGGCTGGTTTGTCTACCGTCACCCAACTTGTTGAGACTTTACACGATTTCGCCAAAGCAATTAACGACCAAACACAAATAGATGTAATTTATATAGACTTTCCAGAGGCATTTGACCGTGTGTTCCATACTAAACTTCTTCTGAAGCTTAAACATGTGCTAGAAGATGGACCAGCTTTTCGGTGGATCAGCTGTTACCTATCTCACCGCCGCCAGTTTGTTCAGCTCGGCTCCCAAACCTCTGATATTCTGCCAGTCCTGTCTGGTGTATCCCAGGGTTCCGTTTTAGCTCCTATCCTCTTCCTTTTGTTTATAAACGACATAGCTAGTCAGATAAAATCCATGATTAGGTTGTTTCAGGACGACTGCGTCCTATATATAGAAGTTCAAAACCAACAAGACCAAACTAGCCTTAACAAAGACTTCGCCCTGATAGCCCAATGGTGTGAAACCTGGCAAACGTTCATAAACCTTCATAAAACAGTTTTAAAGTCTAACAAAAAAAAAGAAATCACAACTTAGTTTTCCGTACGGCTATGATAGTACCATCCTTAAAACTGCCACTGAATATAAGTACGTGGAAGTCATCACCACATCAGATCTTGGATGGTCGGCTCATGTAGAGCACGTGGCAAACAAGGCGATGCGAAAACTGAATTTTTTAAGCGGGACCTGAAAAATTCTACAAAGGAAATCAAGCTCTTGGCATATGTGACGATTATACGTCCTATCTTAGAATATGCGAACGTGGCGTGGTTTCAGTGTGCCCAAAATCAAATAGCTGCTCTGGAGGCTGTCCAGAGGAAAGCCGCGCGTTTTATGTGTAATAGATACAAGCGCA